>NC_056748.1:149631038-149773538 GCF_019279795.1 Protopterus annectens | reverse complement strand
ACATATAATACAAACATAGAAGTTTCTATTCCCCTACTTGAACTCAATGAATACTGAACTTGTTCATTTTTCATTGATTTTACTTATAATCATTTAAGTAATCAATTAACTAATTCAACAAGGTACCATTCATTAGAGTTCAGACTCAAATGTAACAAATTAATATCATATATAATAGCAGTAACAGTAAAGTGTTTTGAAAAAAAATACTGTTATGGAGACTAATGCCTTCTTCAGTTAAAGTATGATTTAGAAATGTCATGTATATCCTGGTTAAATAATAGTAGCAAGCTCTTAGTGCAAATGTCATCATTATTCTGTCTAAATATAGTTAAAATCAATTATGGCAGATATCATAGCTACAAGTGCTGTTTGATCAATCCTGATATGGTATGTGTGGATGCAGCCATGTCTGGCAGCTAGTACATATGTCATAATTATTCTGTAATGATATCAATTATGGCAGATGATATAGCTTCTAGTGCTGTTTGTTCAGTCCTGTTATGGTGTGCGTGGATGCAGCTGTGTCTGGCTGCTAGTACAAACGTCATTATTATTCGGTCTAAACATAGTTAATATCAATTATGGCAGGTATCACAGCTTCGAGTGCTGTTTGATTAAGCCTGACATGGGGTTTGAGGATGCAGCTGTGTCTAGCAGCTGTTGTATTGTTGCCGTTTTCATCTCCAGGAAGCTGTGGGTTGCGGCTTGTGATCGAGGTTTACTGATGCTTGTGTATTAGGAAGAGACATTTGGTGTTTTAGCCTGGATCCAGGGGAACAGGTGGATAAAACTGCAATTTGGGATATTTTGGCAGAGAATAGTTTGTTTATACATCTGCTGAGTGAGAGGTGAGAAGGCTGGAAGAATGTGTTATCTCTTGTAGCGGTTTGTTGGGAGTTTTTTTTTTTTAATCTGTTTGTTCTCGGTTCCTTTCCTGGCTGCTGCCTCACTGAAATGGAGGGAATTTAGGGTTGAAGTTGCAGTGAAGTGAAGCTTTGCTTCAGGTGCATCGCAAGCCTCTGGTATGCAGTACACAGACACACTAACAGAAACAGACGCTCCCAGGTTGCTATGATAATGGAGACAGAGTGACAATAATCTATAACGGCTCTGAGGAACCTCTGAGATGATTCTCGGCAATGTTTTTGGTTTTAATATATATATATATATATATATATATATATATATATATATATATATATATATAAAATAAAAGGGCTGTTTTAAACCACATGTACACATATTGATGGTCTCCCAACACTTCGTTTAGCTCATTAAGTTGATTCTTGATAAAAATAAATAAATGAATAATAAGTGCAATTTTATATTTAAAAAGTATTTTGGTCCAAACACATTAAAGACTTAGATATTTGTGGAAGTCTGAGTTATTCTGAAAGACTAAGAGCATTTGGTCTTGTGCAGTACCCTTTGCAGTGGTCTGGGAGGTGAGCTTGCTCGAATGTGTTGGGCATATGGGGATAGGTGATTCTAGGAGTGTTTGGGGTTGCCATGAAATGCTAGAGAGTCATCAGATTTCCTTTGTGGAAATATCTGTGGGAATGGAAGGTGTGTTGAGTGGCTCACTGGCAGAGTGGCCACTGAATGGATCAGGCTAGTAAAATGGAACAGGATAAATATTGGTTTGGATATTTTAAGAACAGACCGGAAACACACCACATGAACTAGTGAATGGTATTCTGACAAAACTGGATGGGTATTGTTGCCCATGCTTGAAGTACTGATATATGTGTATGTAAGGATGGAAATATACTTATAACAAATAAGAAAATAGAAGGGTCTCATAATTTAAAGTCTATAGACTGTATAAACATGCTTGGAAGGAGCTAATAATAATAATAATAAGCATTACAGCTTGTGGTCTCTCAAATAACTAAGCAACAGCCAAAAAAAACCTAATAGTTATGTAATGTATGATTTTAGTAAATCTAGACATAAAATATATAATTATCATATAAGATGAAGCAGTCTGCTGAATTTAGATATTAAAGACAAGATTTAATAACATGGGCTTGTGTATAATAACACTACTGTCTTAACTTGTCTTATATAAGTAAATATACATAACAAGTCATGTAATTCCTTTAACTTGAATTGTAGTTTTTGTAACCCATCTTGACCATATATAATACTTAAGCGGTTACCAAGGTAACTAATGTTTTATACATGACATCAAACTGACAAAGTTGTTAACAATAGAAGCCTGAACTTGAAATGTCACAGAATGTAACAATCATATTTTGAACAAATAGTATTAAATTGACAATAGGCACTCAGTATAATAACATTGGTTGGGAGGGTGGCCTAATGGTTAAGGTGTTTGCCTTACAAACACAAGGTGCCGGGTTTGAGTCTCACAAGGGATAATTGGCTAGGCTTAAAATGGCTCACAAGGGCAGTTAGCTTAGTACTAATCTATGAACCTATGAACATGGGCTACTGTATAATAACACTACTGTTTTAACTTGTCATAAATGACATACACTATACTGAGCATCAAGGGGGAGCATGATGATTTTCTCATATAAGTAAATGTGTATAACAAGTCATTTAATTGCTATAACTTGAATTGAGGTTTTGTAACCCATCTTGACCATACATAATACTTAGGCTGTTACGAAGGTAACTAATGTTTTATACATGACATCAAACTGACAAAGTTGTTCAAGGGAAACAATAGAAGCCTGAACTAGGAATGTCACAGAATGTAACAATCACATTCTGAACAAATAGTATTAAATTGACAATAATTACTCAGTTTAACCATTGCTGAATATAAAAATAGAATGCTGCCATTTAAATCTAAAACTTTCAGTATATGCCATAAAATGGCAATTTATGAATATGGAAAAGGAACTTGTAATCATTAATCACAATAAGTGAATGTGTTGTTTTTAACCTATAATTTCACTCATTTTATAATAAGAAATGACAGATATGAAAATCCTTATGTGTAGGAAATGGGGGAAAGATGGATGCACTGATAATTAAAATGCACTGACTTTCATCAACGTTCACATAAAACAAGCTTGATGCTTTAAGTAAGTTAGCAGCAAACAAAGTGATTACTTAAATTCTGGCAAACAATGAAATATAACGTCTGATATATCCAGTAAAGTATTATACACATTAGGTATAAATATTATTACCATCTATTTATATTGAGTAATAAGTTTTGAAAGACTTCATCAATAAGGGTGAATATGTTAAATAACTGTGTGCTATAATCTTTTACAGAGGTTTTATATATGATACATCTTACTTTGCTATGATTGAATTGCTTGCCATCTATCTTTCATGTAAATATTAATTGCTTATACAATAAGTAGACATTTATATTGTATTAGAATTCTGTCTAATCTACAATAGTACTATATCTGTTCAAAATAATATAAATATTGCTTATTCCTATTACAAATATTCTCCATATGATAAGTCAATTTATGGAGCTCAGATGTGCTAGATTGTCAAGGTATGAGTGATAATCTGATGGACTTAGGTTTATCCATCAGATTAGGAATGATTTTCATTCCATGGCTAGTGCAGATCTTAGTTTTGTTAACATTTGTTAATTTAAATTTGTTATTCCACAAAAACATTTTTAGTATGCCTGACCAAAACATTACTTTATTGGTAAACACTCCAAGTATAAAACTGATAATTTCCTTTAAACACTCAAACATATACTTTATAGTTATCAGAAGAAAATGTTTAATAGTCACAATAAAATAAAAAAATACATAGTCTAAATAACCCAAGATGGATTTAACTTTATTATCTTTAAACATCAATGGCTTAAAAAATCCTAGCAATAGATCAAATCTACTGAAATATTTAAAATTGAACAAAGCACAAATTGTCTTGTTTCAAGAAACTCATTTCAAAACAAATCACAATTACAAATGGAATTGTAAGGAATATATGATATTGATGCAATCCACTTATAAGAGAAAGACAAAAGGTATAACAATTTTATGGAAAACAAATGTGATTAACCCAGAAATCATTTATATGTATGAAGATAAAGAAGGCCTCATGGCATTAGTAATAGATAATTCACAAAGCCAGTGTGCCGAACAGTCACAGCCCTTAAGGCTAAACAACACACCTGATACACTTGTAATAGGTGACTCTATCATCAGGCACACTGACATCCCACTCACCAGGCTGAACAAGGAGAAGGTCACAGTGAGCTGCCTGTCGGGTGCTAGGATCCACCACATAACACAAGCACTCAGGTCAATCCAAGGCAAGTACAAATATGACTCAGTCATTGTCCATGCTGGTGTAAATGACCTGAGATGTACCTCCCTGGACTACATGAAAAGAGACATAGAGGAGCTCTCTGAGCAAGTAGCCAAGGCCGGTATGACCCTGACCTTGAGTAGCATCTGACCCTCACCAAGAATGATGCCACAATATGAAGACAAGATGATCAATTTCAACAATTGGCTTAAGTATTGGTGTCATTTAAAGGGGATCCAATGCCTGTCAGCCTGGGATGACATGCTCGACAAGCCACGATGCTTCGCTAGGGATGGCTTGCACCTGTCACCCCTGGGCTTTTGGATATTGGCAAAGGCTCTTGCTACCCCATAGTTCCTTTTTAGGCAAGGCTCAAAAGACAAACCCACCTCCATAGGTATCACAAGGGATAAGAAACTAAGAGTAATGCTACTCAATGCCAGAAGTCTAAACCTCAAGATGCACGCACTCGAAACTCTCCTTAGCATGGAGAAAATCGATATCTGTGCAGTAACAGAAACCTGGTTCAAGGCTCCAGAGAGCACCCCAGCACTACCAGGTTATACCTCATACCATGCTTTTCGGCCCCAAAACTTGGACCGTACCACAAAAGGAGGGGGAGTATCAATATTCGTCAAAGATACCCACACCTCCAGGTTGGTGGCACAGCACGAAGCATCAGAGACTATCCATGTGCAACTAACAGTGGGTAAAACTGCCTTCCAGTTCATAGCCTGCTACAGACCACCCACCCAAACCCAGGAACCTCACTTGGCCTTCCTGAGAACACTGGAAAATATGAAGGTCTCTCCAAACACCATTATATTGGGTGACTTCAACTACCCAAACATAGACTGGGAGCATTACTCTAGCTCCAACACCCTAGCCCAAAGGTTCCTAGAATTTATAAACTCAAATGCTATGGAACAACTTGTTACCACTCCCACAAGAGGGAAAACATACTGGACCTGATCATCACCAACATGGGGACTCTATGCTCCAGACCAGAAGTGTATCCCTCACTGGTAAGATCAGACCATAAACTAATCTCACTGGATAGTCACATCCCGACTCCAACCCCTGCCCTGAAAACCACAGTGAAAAACTTCTCTAAAGCAAATTTCACACTCCTCAAAACTGAGGTGGAATCCTTCAAAGCCCCCGGGCCTGTGGAAAATACGGCCCAGACCGCAGAATCCTTTATAAACGCATTCTATGAACACCTTCAGGAATGCATGGATCATGCAATCCCAAATAAAACCAAGACCCAATCCTCCAAAGGCAGACGTCCTGTCTGGTGAACCCCAGCCATAAACAAACTATACAATAGAAGGAGGAAGCTACTACATGATAGAGCAAAATCCCAAAAGGGAAGGCATCTCTGATCAGTATTAGCAAAAACTATGGGCACTCATAAAATCATCTAAGGCCAGCTTCAAGAGAAAAATTGCACAGGACACTAAGGATAATCACAAGGCCTTCTTTAGTTATGTTAGGAACCTGGGTGGGAATTCCCAGATATGCTCAGAATTAGTCAAAAATGACAAAAAATACACCAAACCCACAGACATTGCCAACATCCTAGCTGACAGGTTCAGCGCAAACTCCCCCCCCACCAAAAGGGAAAATATTTATCCCAGCAGAGTGCTGCCCCCCTGACATCTCAGATGCTCAGGTAAGAGCTGCCCTCTCCAAAGCAAAAAACACAGCATCAATGGGACCAGACGGTGTCCCAGGCTGTGTCCTACATGAACTCCAAGAAGAGCTAAACCCAAACATAAAACTACTGTTCACTCTTAGCCTTACTACAGGATATGTACCCAAAGAGTGGCTTACAGCAACAGTGGTCCCTCTCCACAAAGGTGGTGCCTCAACAGATCCTGGAAACTATCGCCCATAAGCCTGACTAGCTTAGTCGGCAAAGCTATGGAAAGGATCATCATGGACCTCATAAATAAAGATATTGGGGACCTACAGACACTGGATCCTACCCAGTTCGGCTTTGTTAAGGGCAGATCCTGCCTCTTAAACCTGGTTGATTTCTTTGAAACAGTCACCAAGGCCATTGACGAGGGGAAGGTGGTCCACACAGCCTACTTGGACCTCGCAAAAGCCTTCGATACAATACCCCACTCGGGCAGTATAGATAAGCTCACCAGCTTAAATATAAACCCCTATGTCACTAGATGGGTTGCAAACTGGCTCAAGGACAGAACCCACATGGTTAGAATTGCTGGAGCCATGTCAGACTCCAAACCAGTTACAAGTGGCATCCCACAAGGCTCAGTCCTGGGACCTCTCTTGTTCAGTATATATTTCTCGGAGGTACAGGCCAACATGGAAGGACTGTGGCTGACTAAGTTTGCAGATGACTGCAAACTGGGTGCCATAATCGACTCTCCAGCTGACACAAGCATCCTCCAAAAGGGCCTCATAGAAACAGACAACTGGTGCCAGAGCCATGGCCTCAAGCTAAATGCCAAAAAGTGTATAGTCATCCCCTTTGGCAAAAACAAAGTGCCCACAAATTACCACATAGGTGGTAATCCATTAAGTACAGAAGAAGTAATTAGGGACCTGGGGACCCAAGTTGATAGCAATCTCTCATTTGACAACCACGTGGTCAAAGTGGTTAGAAAACCATTTTATATAGCCTACCTAATCATGAAGGGATTCACATCTAGATCAGGGGAGGTCATCGTGCCTCTTTACTCATCCCTCATCAGGCCCATAATTGAGTACAATGCTCCTTTCTGGATGTACCTTAACAGACACCTGCAGCAACTGGAAAGACCCCAAAAGTACCTCACCAAGAGGATCATAGGGCTCAAACAGATGCCATATGCTGCCCGGTTAAAGAAACTCCAGCTCTACTCAGTGGCATACCGCCTGCTCAGAGGCGATCTGTGCCTGACGTATAAAGCCATGTCCAACCAGGAATTAATGGACATGCTGCACCTCAGAAAATCCAAATCCCATCGAGCTACACACTCGAGGGATTTGAACCTCAGCACTGAAATAAATAGGACATGCTGGAGGGACAGATTCATAACCCAGAGGCTCCCTTCACTCTGGAATAAAATCCCAGTCCAGGTTAGGCAGAGTCCCTCATTGACTCTCTTCAAGAGGAATCTTGATGAGTGGATGGGAGATCGTAGGTTTACACCGGGTATCACTTCTGTGTCACTGTTAGACAGAGGCACAGTATACTAACCTCGAAAAAGGGCATAGCAAAATTAATTTAAAATGGGTGGCAAAAGACAAACACACTCTGGCTAGGCTTATAAATGCCCTAGGGCAGATAGCCTAGTATGAACCTATGAACCTATGAACCTATAAATATAATAACAGAATATGGACCCTAGCCAATCTATACTGGTTCCCAGGCATTGGAATAGGAACTGTTAAAAAAAAATTAGATTTCATTTCCAATAATTATAAAGGCAACTTAATATTAGGATGAGATTTTAACTGTATATTTGATATTTCTGAAACTACAAGTAAAAGACCACTGAGTACATCTGCTGTATCAAAAGCTTTAAACAAGTGGGTAGAATCATTTCATCTTGCAGATACTTTCACATTTAAAGAAGATAAATCTTTGTTGTTTTCCCATCAAGATCACAGATTTGGCACCCAAACTAGAATAGATAAAATATTGGCTGCCCATGACTTACACTCTAAAATCATTAATTTCTCAATCCCTCTCTGCCCCTTTTCAGACCACAATTCACTGATACTAAAACTTCAAAATGGGTACAAACCCTTAATCTTTAACTCCAGAATTCCAGCATATATAACTAAAATTAAAGAGTTCAAACCCTGGTTGTTATCTGAATTATAGTTCTTCTTAGATATTAATTACACCACAGAGATAAATACAATAATGAAATGGGACTCATTAAAAGCTTACACATATGGTAAAACCCTAACTTGGTATTAAAAAAAATCAGAGAATGGAATTCTGAATTATTAGATCTACAATCCAAACTTTTGTCAGTAAAAGCTGAAAAAAATCAAAAGAAAGTAGAAGTATTAAACAATAAATACACTGAAAGTCTAACACATAAAGCTAGTTTAGCTTTAGAAAAACTAAAAATTAATACTTTGGCCACTCTCCCAAATATCCACGTAATTTATCCACATGAATCTAAGTACAATCTAAAGCTAATACCATTAAAAATATCTTCCATGAAAAGAAAGGGAAAATGTCTTGGATATAGGTGACATTCTTGCTGCCTATAGAAATCACTATATGGAACATTGCCAAAAAGAAAATACACAGATTGATCAATTAAATCTAGATGGAAAAATGTTCTGATATAAAAAAATACCAGAAAAATTAAAACTAGATCTGCAAGGTCCCATATCTTACAAAGAAATTACAGATACAATAACAGTGGGTAAAAATAATAAAGCACCAGGTATAGATGGCATAATTATGGAAATATATAAACTTTTTCCTTCAAAGATACTATTCTTCTTCCATAAAACTCTATTAGTAATTCAGTCACAAGCTTTAATACCACCCTCTTGGAGATATTCCTTAATCACACCAATCCTAAAGGAAAACAAATCCCCATACCTTTGTACCTCATATAGACTTATAGCATTATTAAATAATGACTATAAGATATTTATGACAATATTAACTAACAGAATGAAAATACCATTATCCAAAACAATAAATAATGATCAAACTGGAATTAAATATCATAGATACACACATGACAATATTAAAAGGATAATTTCTCTTATAGATTATGTTAATAAAGAAAATAAAGAAATACTCATAATTGGCTTAGATATAGAGAATGCCTTTGATTCCCTAAATTGGGACTATTTATTCAAAATCCTAATGCTATTTGAATTTCCTGTATCCTTTGTTCATCTCCTAAAGAATATATATACAAATAATTTAGCATATGTCAAATTAGGTCCTTTTACCTCTGAATCTATAAATATAACAAAAGGTGCTAAACAAAGATGTCCCATGTCACCGATTCTGTTTGCTCTGGCTATTGGAATATTGGCAGATTCAATTTGTAACAATATAAAAATCAGAGGAATAGATGTTTATGAACAATACAATTCTAAAGTAATGCTATTTGCTGATGACATATTACTAACATTATCTAATACAAAAGAGACATTAGAAGAATTTGATATATTAATTGACAAATTTCACATGACTTCAGGACTCCATTTCAATAAATCAAAATCAACATTTTTATTTTTAAATAAAAAGAAAGAACTACAGATTAAGGGGGATCACATCATAGGGAAACAAGAATCTACCTTAAAATATCTAGGAATTGAGTTATGCAAGGATAATAATGAATTAGTCTAAAAAAACTACAATAATATCATCAATACAATTAAAATATCTGTGGAAAAATGGAACAAAATAATATTAACATTTGAAGATAGACTACGGTTAATAAAAATGGTTTACTGCCCAAGATCCTATATATAGCCTTGGCAATACAACTGTTACCAAAAAGGAATATACTTAAAGAAATAAATTCATGCCTAATATTTTTTTTATGGTTTCCCAAAAGAAACAGAATAGCTTTAATACATCATATCAGACCATGGAAACAGGGAGGTTTAAACTTTCCTGATATAGAAACATATATAAAAGCATCAATATCTAAAACAATCTCAGACTGGATAAGTCCAAATTACTTTGCAAATTGAAAAGAATTACTAACTGTAATATCAATAAATGAATTTGATTTACAAAAAAAAAAAAAAAAATCAAATAACAGATAACAATTTGCCACGGCACATATTATGTATTAGTATGCAATATAACATAACTAAACACACTAAAACTCGTATGATTAATTATTACATTGACTCATTTAGGAAATTATTAATATAAATATAGATTTAAAAATCTGGCTTGATCTTTTAACACCATTTATAGTCACAAAGAACTTTCCACATAAAATATATAGAGAAATTATTAATTCCTGGGAACAGAAAGGATTTGTTTGTTGGCTCCAATGTATCAAAGAACTAAAAGTTTTAGATATGTAAGTAATAAAAATAACATACAAAATTCCACAACAGGAGATTTAAAGTAGAATAATTAACAATTCTTCATTCAAAGAAATACATATATGAAATCATATATAATGACTTTGACATGGGAGACAGTATTTCAAAATTTTACAAAATATTGATAAACTGTAAAACAACACCCAAAACCTCATATTGGAAATATATAACAAAAGAACACTCAATACAGTTAACTGAAGATATTAAAACAAATATCTTATTATTGATAAAATATACATCCTTTACACAATACTGGAAAGTTTTTAATTGGAAATGCTTGCACAGAGCATTCTTAACCCCAGACAGAATCAGTAAAATTAGTTATTCCATAAAAGGAATATGTTGGAGATCTGAGCAAGTACACAATGCAGATTGGAACCACATTATTTTGATTGTGTTAAAATAAAGCCATTTTGGAATGGTATTAATAACATTCTACAAGCTTTATTTAATGAATCATTTTATTTAACTAAAGCTCTTGAATTATTAAATGTGAACGAAGGTTCTCATTTGAATAGGTCAAACATGTATCTAGCATGGACTATACTTGCAAGTTCAAGGAAGTCTATAACAAGAAGATGGAATACAAACACAATACCACCTTTGGAAGAAGACCACAGCATTACTGGAAATTAAAATTAAAGAACTAAGAATTTATGCAAAGCCATTTATCAACAACCCTTGGGGAAAAGTCTTATTGTTGATTGACACTATACAATAATTGATCAGGCACTCTGATAATGGAGTGGACATACTTATAAAGTAACTGTATACATTAAGATCTGTTATAGTGTCAGGCTAATGTAAATAGCGTACATAGTTATTTAAGATGTTATGTATAAATACTATGGAATTCATTCAAATGCATTTGAAAAATAAAAAAAAATTGAATAAAAAAAAATAACCAAGTGCCATTTATGCAAATATAGACAGTCCAACAAAAGCTCACCAAAACCACTTTCAGTTACAGAGGAATTATTTTTCTTTTCTCCACTGTTGTGTGACCTTAGAGTATGTGTATATGTCTACAGGATGTAGAGATGTCATCCCATAATGTGGAATTCAGGGAGTTTGCCCTGCAAAAGGCCTTACTCAAACATTCTCTGAAAGTAGTTTCAGTGAGTTTATTTTGGAGTGCTGGCTTCAGGAAATTAACTGTTAAACTATCAACATGATTCTTGAGGAGGGGGTGTCACACTGGGACTTAGCTAGGAGAGTTTACTAACCTAGCCCCAGCTCTGCCACTCTCTCTCACTTATTTAAACTCCTTTTAACGCCTATATATGTGGCTGAATGGGTGCGTCATGCTCATCCTCTAGAAGTAAGTTAATTGTCTGGGAGCATCCTACACCCAGATTTCCAGATTTAACCCTTTTGACTTTTTCAGCTCCAATCTAGCTGTTTCATTATACCTCATTATATCACATGCCCCCCAACACCAGCTCCGACACAGGAGTTACCAGTTGGGTAAAAGTATCTGCCAACACTATATCCCCAAGGCTGGCTGATCCAGTGTAAG
Source organism: Protopterus annectens (assembly GCF_019279795.1). Taxonomy (NCBI): domain Eukaryota; kingdom Metazoa; phylum Chordata; order Ceratodontiformes; family Protopteridae; genus Protopterus; species Protopterus annectens. The sequence goes on along the minus strand of NC_056748.1, from coordinate 149,761,687 downwards.
GGATAGTCAAACTAAAGGCTCGATGTGTGGACCCAGTTTCCCATTCCTATGCTTCTCTTGTCAAAAGTCTTTCTTGGATAATTTTATCCCTGGAACAAATACTCAATACTTTTGTGTCAACGTGTTGTCTCAGTCCTCCACTCAAGGGCAGACCCCCAGTTATTCTGTGATATCTTTGTTATTCCCCAATTCTCCACTTTTCCAGATTCTCCACATTCATGGAAGTAGCATCATTCCTGAATACTGACCACAAAGAGTGTAATCATACAAGGTCTAACATGGTTTGCTTACCCTCTGCAACACAACACTGTCTGTTCACAGTGTTCACGGTTTAATATGGTTTGTTTACCCTCTGTAACACAACACTGTCTGTTCACAGTGTTCACAGTTTAACATGGTTTGTTTACCCTCTGTAACACAACACTGTCTGTTCACAGTGTTCACAGTTTAACATGGTTTGTTTACCCTCTCTAACACAACACTGTCTGTTCACAGTGTTCACAGTTTAACATGGTTTGTTTACCCTCTGTAACACAACACTGTCTGTTCACAGTGTTCACAGTTTAACATGGTTTGTTTACCCTCTGTAACACAACACTGTCTGTTCACAGTGTTCACAGTTTAACATGGTTTGTTTACCCTCTGTAACACAACACTGTCTGTTCACAGTGTTCACAGTTTAACATGGTTTGTTTACCCTCTGTAACACAACACTGTCTGTTCACAGTGTTCACAGTTTAACATGGTTTGTTTACCCTCTGTAACACAACACTGTCTGTTCACAGTGTTCACAGTTTAACATGGTTTGTTTACCCTCTGTAACACAACACTGTCTGTTCACAGTGTTCACAGTTTAACATGGTTTGTTTACCCTCTGTAACACAACACTGTCTGTTCACGGTGTTCACAGTTTAACATGGTTTGTTTACCCTCTGTAACACAACACTGTCTGTTCACAGTGTTCACAGGTTTCATCTCTCTCTTACTTTTCACATATTTGCTTTGTGTAAACTTTGCCTAAAATCTGCACTGCTACCTTTCAAGGAATTAAGATTAATGTGCTCATTTTACATAGAACGTATCAGACACTGACTGAAACTTATGGTTTATAGAATTATGCAATGACTGAATGAAACATTTTGTTCATATCTTGCACAGAATCATACAAGTTGGGGCAGTCCCTAGCCGAACATCCAAACTGATAACACAAATAGCATGTCAGTGCAGAGTATGAACAATTCCATTCACCTGTAAGGATTGTTCTTTAGCACTTATATATATAACTGGCCGTTCCTCTCTAAAATATTCACCTGCCTGTTTTTTTTCTCGGTACTTCACATGACATACCTGCTGTCTTCATGTTTTTTTTCAGTCATATCAGAGCACTGCCAAGATACTGCAAACTGTGCTCTGGCATTTGTGCAATGATAGACAGCTGTAAATCCCTCCAGATATGTGTATGGACTCCCTCAAATTAGTCTAAACAAGTCCATCCTCCTTCCACATAGTGTTCTTGATCTTCTTTATGCTGATTCATTTGTTTGATGCTTAAAACTCATTTTACTTCTCTTGGGTATGTTCACCTGGGACCTGTAACTCTTAACAGAGATTTACACTAGCACCTTTCTACTTCATGACATTTTTCTTAAGCCTCCCGTCGATGAGAAATCTTCTTCATGCCCACCTTCTTTACATCTTATGTCTGGTTTAGCACTTTGGTTAATACTTCTTTCTCCTACTTAACAACATGGTTTTCCTGAATATACAAAGACAACTTGTGTTCCTGCTCTTTAAAATTGGTGACCGGCTCTTGTGAATGCATTTCTTTCATTTGCACGTGCATGGTTTGTTTCTCTAGGCTCGTATGATTCTTTGTGATCTCTTCCAGTGAAGCTTCGGACATTAAGAATTCTTTTAAGTTAGTAAACTCTTGGTGTAACAAAACTTTGACTTTTTCTGTTAAAGGGACTGTAGCTTCTCATAGCCTCTAATATCTGGCAGAGAAAAATTGGGGCTCAGTGAATTTCAAAGATTACAACTTAATTTAATAAGACAAAAATTCAATTAAAATATGATAGACAGTATTATTATAAGGAAAACACTGAGAAAATAAAAGAGATATGCAGCTTCAGTCTTGCTACAATATCAGTTTATCACTTTAGCTTAATTGCTATGCATAGCTATAGCTATGGCATAGTTACACTTCTGAATGTGAATGAAGTATCAGAACAAGGAATGATACAATGTAGCTACAATACTTCACTGAGTGCTTATGGATCTAGTATTCCATAACTGTTTCATGTAACAACCTATCAGAGGCATGATAAATGCTGTAACGCTTATTAACACAGGTGGAACTCTAGAAAGGTGGTTTTACATTCTCAGTTGGACTTCTTATGTAATCTTTTCTGGCACCTTAGAACTCAGACAAAACTGGGTCAACAGGCATTACTTGGAGAAAAAAAGCAATTTAAAATGTTGCTACAAACATGGACCGGTACAGATGATACTACCGTTAAGCTTTTATTACAACACAGCATTGGTAATTTCCGAAATGGAGAATGCTTTATAAATTATTTAAACACTTGCCATGGCTGTTGGCTGCTCATATGAATGGGCAGGCACTTATGAAATTGTTAGAGTAGTGGGCAAATGCAGATGTTAATGTTTATGATATTATGGTACTATACATTGTAATGCTACACATCTTTTAATATTATACAGTAGATGAAAGATACACTAGAAAAGACATTATACAGTTATACATAACGTATATTCCATGGCACAGTGGTGCAGCAGTTAATGTTGTCACCTCACAACAAGAGGTTCTCCGGTTTGATTCTTGGCTGGGGTGCCTTCTGAATGGAGTCTGCATGTCCTTCCTGTGTTTGCGTGGGTTTTCTCTGAGTACTTTGGTTTCCTCCCACACTCCAAAGACATGCATCTGGGGCATTTCTTCCTGGGCCTCCACTGAAAATAGGCCCTGTCCTAGTCGTACTTTCCTGGTCAACAAATATTAAATAAATAAATAAAAATAAACATTACCTCATGCAGGAGTGATATACAAACATATGTATCTCTCTCTCTCTCTCTCTCTCTCTCTATATATATATATATATATATATATATATATATATATATATATATACATACATGTACATATATAGTGTATATTTGTTTATATAGGTTCTACATTTATTGTTCCTAGTGAGAAATCATTATGGTCAATTGTATTTTTGTGGTACATCACATACGCAGTCTACAAATCAGTTTTCAGGTCGCTATAGATCCCTTTATGTCTTCATAAAAGAAAATCCTATAGTTATTAGTTATTCCTGAAACAGAAGCTATTTTACTGCACATTCCTACATAGGTTTGTATATTCAGTCACCATGACAGATTAGGAGAAGACCCAATACTTAGGTCAAGTGAATGTATTAGCTATGGTAGTTATTATAGTACATAGATTACTAAGCAGATTTAGTGACACCAGATAGGCATACTAGTCAATGGTGACTCAGAATGTAGAGATTATACTATACAATTAGATTAGAAAGATAGCTAGGTCCAGTGTTTCCTCACCACTACCTCTTAGATAACAAATCTGTGTTTTTCAGAACCATAGTTTTTTTTTCTGTGCACCTCACACAAGGTACTTTTGTAATGTACTAACCAGTAACACAGTTTCAGTTCTAAACTCCCATAACTTACATTAACTACAAGTTAAAGCAGCCCTTTACTTATGTAGGCACATGAGCCCTGCCTTACTGAGGTTTTTCTGTTCCATTGCATTGATTACGGCTTCCCTCCTGGCATGTCTAAAGATCAGTTCCCTGTGCTTCTCCTATTAACCTGGTGAACCTGGGCATTCTGAGGCAGTGCAGCAACTGCCTCATGTACACACACAACCCTCTCCTCTTACCTCCCAGCACCCAGACTTGTGAGAGATCCACCTATATATCCAAATTGGAAGCCATGCACTCTCAGGCCAAGACCAGAATAGCTGATCAAGAAGAGAAGGTCAACACCTGCACCACACCAAATGCAACACATAGCCCTCCAGAACACCCACCATCACAGCTCTCACATAAAAACACAAAGTACACACCCACCTTTGTGGAGGCTCTCAATAGAAATTTACCCAAACAGTAGAGACCTCCAAGGCAGGAACACACTCGACCACCACAAAACAGCACAAACCACAAGATACATAGCTCACCTACACAGTGTGCACCTCAACCTAAGCCACTAAGGCAAAACAGCTTGCCCAATACACTAATCATAAGTGACTCAGTGAGGCACACTGATGTCCCACCCACTAGGTTGAATAAAATGAAGGTAACAGTCAGCTGTCTATCAGGTGCCAGAATCCGACACATAACACACGCACTCAGGTCACTCCACAACAAGTACAACTATGACTCTGTCATTGTCCATGTGGTGGTAAATGACCTGCGATGCACCTCTCTGGACTACATGAAAAGAGACATGGTGGAGCTCTTGGATTATGTGGAACAGGCAGGTATGACCCTAGCCCTGAGCAGCATCCTACCATCACCCAGAATGATACCACAGTACAAACAGAAAATGACTGACTTCAACAATTGGCTAAGTTTCTGGTTTCATTCTAAGGGGATCCATTATCTGTCTGCTTGGGATGACATGATTAACAGACCTCGATGCTTTGCCAGAGATGGCCTGCATCTGTCACACCTGGGTTTCTGGACACTGGCTAAGGCTCTTGCCACCCCTATAGTGCCTTTTTAGGTGATGTTCCAAAGACCAAATTACCACTGTAACAGCTATAAACAAATGCAATCTGAGGGTCATGCTGCTAAATGCTAGAAGTCTAAATCCCAAGATGCACTTGCTCGAAGCACTCCTCAAAATGGAGAACATTGACATTTGTGCTGTAACAGAGACCTGGTTTAAAGCAGCAGAAAGCACCCCTGTACTACCAGGCTATAACTCATTCCACACCTTTCTGCCCCAGAACTTGGACTGAAGCTCCAAAGGCAGTGGTGTCTCCATATTCATAAAGGATATGCACACCTCAGACTAGTAGCCCAGCATAATGCATCTGAGATACTTCAGGTACAACTAATATTGGGTAAGACAGTGATTCAGGTCATAGCCTGCTATAGGTCTTCAACCATGTCCCAAGACTCTCGCTCCACGTTCCTAAGCACCCTGGAAACTATTAGGGTCCAACCCAACACTCTCATACTAGGTAACTTCAACTACCTCTCCATCAACTGGGAAAACTACTCATGCACCAATACACTGGCCCAACAATTCCTAGAATTCATCATTTCCAATGCCCTGGATCAGCTCATTCTTACCCCCATTACAGGAAGCAACATCCTTGACCTGGTTATTACTAACATGGGCAACCATTGCTCTACACCAATAGTCAGTTCCTCCCTGGTTAGCTCCAACCACAAACTAATCACCATGGAAATCCACATTTCATCCCCCCCCTCCCCCACAAAGGTAACTACCATGAAAAACTTCTCCAAAGCTGACTTTGGGGTCCTAAAAACAGAGGTGGCTAACTTCACGGCACCCACGTCAGTGGAAAATAGATGCATGACTGCTGAACCATACACCAATGCACTGTATGAACATGTACATAAATGCATGAAACTAGCCATACCCAACAGAACCAAGATGCTCTCCTCCAAAAAAGGAAGCCAATCTGGTGGCCCCTGCCATTAATAAACGGAAGGAAGAAACAGTTGCAGAAAAAGGTGAAGTCACAGGACTGAAAAAACTCCCTTATTAGCCTCAACAAAAAGTTGAGATCCCTCATCAAAACCTCTAAAGGCAGCTATGAAGGTAGAATTGCAGCAGACACTAAAAGCAACCACAAAGCCTTCTATACTTATATCAAGAATCTCCACAGCGATACCCAGGTTTGCTCTGAGTTACTGCACAATAGTACCTCCTATAGTGAGCCAACAGATATTGCTAACATACTGGACCACAGATTCAGTGCCAACTTTACCCCTCTCCCCCCTAAAGGACCAATCACAATACCAGAGGAATGCCAGGCATCCAGCATTACTGCAGCACAGGTTAAAGCTGCATTGTCCAAGGCCAAGAATACAGCTTCCATGGGACCTGACAGTATCTATGGATGTGTTATACATGAACTACAAAGTGAACTGGCATCACATATGTGTGCCTTGTTCAATCACAGCCTCACCTCAGGCTTTGTCCCTACCGAATCATGCACTGCTACAGTCATCCCTCTCCATAAAGGGGGAGTGACTACAGGCCCTGAGAATTATCGCCCCATTAGCCTGACAAGTCTGATATGTAAGGCTATGAAGCACATCATCAAGGCCCTAATTAACAAGGATATAGGGAATCGCCAAACTCTAGATCCCACGCAATTTGGTTTTGTGAAAGGTAGATCATGCCTGCTCAAGCTGGTTGACTTTTTTGAGTCAGTCACCGGAGCTATGGATGAGGGCAAGGCAGTTTATACAGCCTACCTCAATCTGGCCAAGGCCTTTGATACCATTCCCACTCAGGAATTATTGATAAACTCACCAAGCTAGGCATCAACCCCTATATCACTAGGTGGGTTGCAAATTGGCTCACAGATAGAACCCACAGTGTGAAAGTAGCGGTGTCCAAGTCAGACTGCCGACCAGTCATGAGTAGAGTCCCACAGGGATCGGTCCTGGGTCCTCTCCTGTTTGGCTTCTACTTCTCAGAAGTTCAGGCCAAAACGGAGGGATTTTGACTGACCAAGTTCACAGATGACTGCAAGCTGGGAGCCATTATTAACTCCCCAAATGATGTAGACATCCTACAGAAAGGCCTCACTGAGACCAATGACTGGTGTCAAAACCATGACTGTAAGCATAATGCCAAAAAATACGTCATCATCCCCTTTGGGAAAAACTTAATTCCCTCTAATTACCACATCGAAGGGAGCCCACTGAACACTGAAGGCATTATAAGAGATCTAGGGACGCAGGTTGACAGCAACCTCTCCTTTGACCACCACATTGCCACTGTTGTCAGAAAGTCCTTCTATGTTGCACATCTCATTACCAAGGGTTTTGCATCCAGGAAGAAAGAGGTCATCATCTCTCTCTACTCTTCCCTCATTAGGCCAATCATCGAGTATAATGCCCCATTTGGCATGTACCTCACTAGACACATGCAACCGATGGAAAGGCCACAAACGTACCTCATGAAGAGGATCCTAGGCCTTAAACACATGTCCTACATAGACAGACTCAAAAAACTCCAGCTATTCCCTGTCTCATATCATCTACTAAGAGGCAATCTCTGCTTGACTTACAAGGCCATGTCTGACCCAGCTCTGTTAGAAATGCTACAGCTAAAGAAATCCTAATCCCTCTGCACCACATGCTCCAGAGACCTCAACCTCATTACCACAATCAACAGAACATGCTGAAGGGACAGGTTTATAACCCAGAGACTGCCCATGCGCTGGAATAGACTTCCCACACATGTCAAGCAGAGCACCTTACTAGCCCTATTCAAGAGAAATCTTGATGAGTGGATGGGAAATAAAAAGTTCACCCCGGGGATCACTCCAGTGACTCTACTTGATTGAGGCACTGGGAACTAGCGTTGGGTGGCACAATGCCAGGACACTTCTATGGGCTAGGCTTGTAAAGGCTCCAGGGCCATTAGCCTAGTATACACCTATGAACCTATGAACCTACGTTGAAATTCAGTGTACTCTCTCTTCTGTACCATTTCATTGATTATGCCTCACGCTGAGATTCAGTGTACTCTATGCCATGATCTACAAGAAGATTTACAGTGAGGCAATGGATTTGGATAGGGAAGATTTCTTAGAAACAGATAATTACAATACAAGGACTACTATAGGTTCATAGGTTCATAGGTTCATACTAGGATATCTGCCCTGGGGCATTTATAAGCCTAGCCCAATTGTGTTTTGCTTACGCCACCCCTTGATTTGAGTATACTGTGCCCTTTTTAAAGTTTAGTTTACTGTGCCTCTGTCTAATAGTGACACGGAAGTAATCCCTGGGACAAACCTATGATCCCCCATCCACTCATCAAGATTCTTCTTGAAGAGAGTCAGTGAGGTGCTCTGCCTAACATGAATTGGAATTCTATTCCAGAGCAAAGGGAGCCTCTGGGTTATGAATCTGTCCCTCCAGCATGTTCTATTTATTTCTGTGCTGAGGTTCAAGTCCCTCGAGTGCGTGGCTCTAAGGGATTTAGATTTACTGAGGTGGAGCATGTCCATTAATTCTGGGTTGGACATAGCTTTATATGTCAGGCATAGATCGCCTCGAAGTAGGCGGTATGCAACTGAGTAGAGCTGGAGTTTTTTTAACCGAGCAGCATATGGCATCTGTTTGAGTCCCATGATCCTCCTGGTGAGGTACTTTTTGGGTCTTTCTAATTGCTGCAGGTGTTGGGTAAGGTACATCCCAAAGGGGGCATTGTATTCTATGATGGGCCTGATGAGGGATGAATAAAGGAGCACGATTACCTCTTTTGATCTAGATGTGAATCCTTTCATGATGAGGTGGGCTATGTAGAAGGTCTTTCTAACCACTTTGGCAATGTGGTTGTCAAAGGAGAGATTGCTATCAACTTGGGTCCCCATATCCCTAATTACTTTCTCTGTACTTAATGGGTTACCACCTATGTGGTAATTTGTGGGCACATTGTTTTTGCCAAAGGGTATGATTATACACATTTTGGCATTTAGCTTTAGACCATGGCTCTGGCACCAGTTATCCATCTCTGTGAGACCTTTTTGAAGGATGTTTGTGTCAGCTGGAGAGTCGATTATGGTGCCCAGTTTGCAGTCATCTGCGAACTTGGTGAGCCATAGTCCTCCCACATTGGCCTGTACCTCAGAAAAGTAAATACCGAACAAGAGAGGTCCCAGGACAGAACCTTGTGGGATGCCACTTGTGACCGGTTTTGAGTCTGACATGGCTCCAGCAACTCTGACTCTGTGGGTTCTGTCTTTGAGCCAGTTTGCGACCCATCTTGTGACATAGGGGTTTATATTTAGGCTGGATAGCTTATCTATGATGCCCGAGTGGGGTATTGTGTCAAATGCCTTTGCGAGGTCCAGATAGGATGTGTGGACTACCTTCCCTTCATCTATGGCCTTGGAGACTGTTTTGAAGAAGTCGACCAGGTTCAAAAGGCAGGATCTGCCTTTGACAAAGCCAAATTGGGTAGGATCTAGTGTCTGTAGGTCCCCGATGTCTTTGTTTATGAGTTCTTTGATGATCCTCTCCATAGCCTTGCAGACTAGGCTAGTCAGGCTTATGGGGAGATAGTTTACAGGGTCCGTAGAGGCGCCACCTTTGTGGAGTGGGACCACTGTTGCTGTATGCCATTCTTTGGGCACATATCCTGTAGTGAGGCTGAGATTGTACAGCAGTTTTACTTGAGGGATTAGTTCTTCTTGGAGTTCATGTAGGCCGCAACCCGGGTCGCCATCTGGTCCCATGGAAGCAGTGTTTTTTTGCTTTGGAGAGGGCGGCCTTCACCTGAGCATCAGAGATGTTTGGGAGGCTGCACTCTGCCGGGATAGATACTTGCTCTTTTGGGGGGGAGGGGGTGGAGAAGTTTGCACGGAACCTGTCTGCCAGGATATTGGGGATGTCTGTGGGTTCAGTGTAATTTTTGTCGTTTAGAATCAACTCAGAACAAGTCCGGGAGTTGCATCCCAGGTTCCTAACATAACTGAAAAAAGCCTTATGATTGTCTTTAGTGTCCTGTGCAATTTTTCTCTCGAAGCTGGCCTTGGAGGATTTTATGAGGGATCTTAATTTTTTGCTAGTACTGATCATTAATTAAAAGATGCAGCATTATGGACAGTCCTTGGGTAAATTTGATAATTTGGTTGCAGAACTGTGAAAATTGTATAAATTTACATTTATTCATAACAACTGAATTATTCTCAGTAGTAACTGTTATATGTGCTGCGTGTTGCTTTTAATGCTAATGAATTAGATCCCTGACGAATTCCTCCTTCCTCCCCAATTCCTGGTCAAGATCCAAGGTTCCTCTTGCCAATCAAGGTTCCTCCCAGAAGAGGGTGCAAAGAGGGCAAGTGCAATCTAGTCCTGGGTCTGATCCTACAGAGTCTGATGTTCTCTGTATTGTGATGTTTAGGTTTTAAGATATTGTTAGCCTTGTGTCTGAGGTTTTGGAGGTGTGTAGCAGGTGTAGCATGTCATGTGTCTCTATGTTTGTGGATTATGGCCTATGTGTATAGAGATGGCCTCTCAGTGGGCGAGGAGTATACCGAGTATACGTATCTGAGTTTTTTTCTTCGGTGAGTGGAGTCCATTTTTAGGCTTGTAGGATGTTTTTCTTTTTAGTGAGGCCTTTCCAGTTGTTGCAGATGTGTTGAGAAAATATTAGGTACAATTGTGGATGTATTCTATAATGGGTAAGTCTATGAGAGAGATATAAGTGGGACAAATGACCTCCTTTTCTGGATGATGAAACCTTCATGATGAGGTGTGCCACATAGAAGGATTTCTGACTGTGTGGCAATGTGGTTATTGAAAAGGTGAGACCTGTGTCCCTGTGTGTCTAAGTAGTCTATCACACACTTTCTGTGTTTAGTGTACTGCCACCTGTATGGTAATTCATGGATACATGTTTTCCCCAAAGATAACAATACATTTTTTGGCATTGCATTGAGCCCATGACTCTCTGGCACCAAGCATCTGTTCTGTAAGGCCCTTTTCTCCACCACAGGAAGCTGCGTCTCAGGTGCTACACTTTACCTTTGAGTGCTTGCTCTGTATGGAAATAATGGAGCTTAGACTATATTCAGTATCTTCAGTATCTCTTTGTATAATTTGCTCACCATCCTAACAGATAGTATAGTTGTATAAAATCTTACCATAACAATAGATGTCCTTTCCTTCACTGTTGTGGTATTCTTAAAGTATGGGATTCCCTGCCATGGAAGCCCAATGTCAGCCAGTATACCAAAGCCTATTATTGTTTTAAGGTACAACGAACATCACACGTATGCTCCTTGTGTATTATAGGGCATAAGTTGATGTCTGGAGTACCATCCACAGAACTGATTGCCCCAGTAGGAACACCAGTCTAAGGAAACACAGGGGGTAACACTGCATCCAGGAGGGAAAAGGACTGGGGGGAGAAGGGAGAGAGTGAATAAAGAGAAGGATGAGGGGAAGGAGGGAAGGAGTGAATTAGGAGAAGGACAAGAGGGAAGGTGGGAGGGAGTGAATAAGGAGAAGGACAAGGGGGAAGGAGGGAGGGAGTGATTAAGGAGAAAGACAAGGGGGAAGGAGGGAGGGAGTGAAAAAGGAGAAGGACAAGGGGAAGGAGGGAGGGAGTGAATAAGGAGAAGGACAAGAGGGAAGGAGGGAGGGAGTGAATAAGGAGAAGGACAAGGGGAAGGAGGGAGGGAGTGAATTAAGAGAATGACTAGAGGGAAGGAGGGAGGGAGTGAAAAAGGAGAAGGACAAGGGGAAGGAGGGAGGGAGTGAATAAGGAGAAGGACAAGAGGGAAGGTGGGAGGGAGTGAATAAGGAGAAGGACAAGTGGAAGGAGGGAGGGAGTGATTAAGGAGAAGGACAAGAAGGAAGGAGGGAAAGAGTGAATAAGGAGAAGGACAAGGAGGGAGGGAGTGAATAAGGAGAAGGACAAGGGGGAAGGAGGGAGGTAATGAATAAGGAGAAGGACAAGGGGGAAGGAGGGAGGTAATGAATAAGGAGAAGGACAAGAGGGAAGGAGGGAGGTAATGAATAATGAGAAGGACAAGGAGGAAGGAGGGTGGGAGTGAATACGGAGAAGGACAAGGGGGAAGGAGGGAGGTAATGAATAATGAGAAGGACAAGGGGGAAGGAGGGTGGGAGTGAATACGGAGAAGGACAAGGGGAAGGAGGAGGGAGTGAATAAGGAGAAGGACAAGGGGAAGTTGGTAGGGAGTGAATAAGGAGAAGGACAAGGGGGAAAGAGGGAGGGAGTGAATAAGGAGAAGGACAAGGGGGAAGGAGGGAGGGAGTGAATAAGGAGAAGGACAAGGGGGGAATGAGGGAGAGAGTGAATACTACAACAGTGAAAGAAAGGACATCTACTGTTATGGTAAGATTTTACACAACTGTGCTATGTCCTTACATTCACATTTGCTGTATTCTTAAAGTATGAGAGAGTGCCAAAGCTTAAGAAGAAACTTAGGAGGAAGAAGAAGCAGTACAGTCTTCTAAGAAGCCATGAAGAATGGCCCTAGCAAAACCAGCTCTACCTCTGGAGATACCATCCAACTTGTAGTGCTTGGTAGAAGTATGCACAGAAGTCCAGGTAGCTGCTTCAAGAATAGAATTAGTATCTAAGCCCTTGAAAAAAACACCAGAAGAAGTCACAGCTCTAGTAGATTCAGCCTTTACTGAAGAAGGAAGGCTCTCACCATGAAAAGTAAAGAAATAGCCTTGGAATTCCAAGAAGAAGTAGCTTGCTTGGAAACAGCTAATCCTAAGGACCTAGAATGAAAAGAAACAAAGAACTGATCATATATTCTAATAGCCTTAGTCTTATCCAAATAAAATCTGAGTTGTCTATGCACATCCAAAGTATACAGAACCCTCTAACTGTCAGATTATGGAGAGGGGAAAAAGTAAGCAAATTAATAGACTGATTAAGTGACAACTCTTTAACCACCTTAGGCACAAAAGAAGGATTAGTACACAAGGACACCCTTTCCTTGTGAAATATCAAAAAAAGGAGGATAAGTCATAAGGGCTTGAAGCTCAGACACCATCTGACAGTAGTAAGAGCCATCAAAAGAACTGATTTCCAAGAGCAATGTTGTAAGGAAGCTGAAACAGCAGGCTCAAAGGGAGCCTCAGTCAACTTCTCCAAAACAAAGTTATGATCCCAGGAAAGAGGAACAGGCTTCCTGGTAGTTCTAATGTGAAGGATGCCTTTAAGGAGTTATTCAGCCTCACATCTAGAAGCTAATGGAGGAGATAAAGGCAGACAAGCAGACAGACCTGATAAGTGGGCCTTAATAGAAGAACAGGCCAAAACCAGCATTGAGCAACTCACACAAATAAGACAGAACCAAAGGAACATCCACAGTAAGTGGGTCCAGGTTATGAGAAAGACATCACATAGAAAATCTCTTCCATTTGGATAAATAGGATTTCCTAGTAGTAGGTTTCCTGACCTCCTGCTGGACCTTCAGCAAGTTCTCAGAAAAATAGGTGTCTCTGTGGAATCAAAATCCTGTCAACCACAGTGTCAGTTGAAGAGTCAACAAATGGGGATGGATGAGAGATCCCTTGTCTTGTGTGAGTAGGTCCACCCCGTGAGGTAACTTGTGATGACTGCCCATGGCTAAATGAAGAGAAAGAAGAGGGAACCAATGCTGTCTTGGCCAAAGGGGATTCACCAAAAATATTTTGGGAGCATCCTGTTGACTTTTTAAGAGAACTTTTGGAATGAGAGGAAGGGGAAGAAATGCATAAAGAAACATCCCCTTCCAAGAAAAAGAGAGGGCATGCACCTTCCACATCAGAGAACATTTGAATCTGGCACAAAATAGAGGAAGCTCAGAGGGGAGGTAAATAGAGCTACTTGAGGAGTACCCCACTTGTGGACAATGTTGAGAAACACATCCCTGGGAAGTATCCATGTGTGGGATTAAGGACCTGCTCAGACTGTCTGCCACAATGTTTGACCTGAAGGGATGTAAACTGCCTGAAGAGTCACTTGAGATCCCATACCAGGAGACCCAACTGGCAAAGAAGGTAAGATCTTTTTCCTCCCTGTTTGTTTATATACCTCATCACTGGGTTATTGTCTGTGAACACCTTGAGAGGGCCTGGACAGAAATGATTATGAAAAAGCCTGAACAGCCAACATAAGAACTCTTATCTCTTTGACACTGATGTGCTCTTTCTGTTAAAGAGGTAACCGCACCCCCTATATTTTTAGGGAGCCAAAAGCTGCTCCCCATCCCACATCAGAAACATCTGTGAACAATTCCTGATAGGGTAGAGGAGGATGAAAAGGAAGCCCTAGATTTAGAGACAACTGCTGGATCCACCAGTGAAGTTCCTTCTCAAGACAAGGAAGGAGATGAACTACAAAGTATAGAGGATGAGCATGTTGAAGCCAAACTGACTTCAGAAACCACTGAAACTTTCTCATGTGAAGTTTGGCCAGAGAGAGCAAAGGAATGGTGGATGTCATGAAACCTAGAACTCTCAGAAACTCTCTGGCTGTAATGGAGTCCAGAGGAAGAAGATTTTGAAAGATGTAAATGAGAGTTCAGGCCTTTGGAGGGGGCAGGGGTACCAGCATAGGCACCGTCTGAATCTTGCAACCCAGAAAGACAAGATCCTGAGAAAGAGTTGGAGAAGACTTTTTGAAATTTATTGTGAACCCCAGGCTCTGAAAAAGGGAGATGGCAACATGAGGATTTTTTCAAAAGAATCTCTGCAGAGGATGCCTGAATCAGAATCCCCTGAAGCCTGCAAAATGCAATCACAGGAGCGAGGCATTTGGTAAATACCCTTTGGGTAGTAGAAAAGCCAAAGGGCAAAGCAGAGAACTAAAAATGCCAGGAAGCAACATAGAAACACAAACACTTCCTGAAAAGGGGATGGATCAGAATATGGAGATAAAGCATCCCTGAGATCCAGAGATACCATATAGGCCTGAGGGAGCAAAAGACTAAAAAGAGTCTGAGGGACAACATTTGAAAGGAAGGCACCTTCAGGAAAGTATTTAGATAACTGAGGTCTAGAACTGGTCTCCAGGTGCCCTCTTTTCTGGGCACTAGAAACATTCTGGAGTAACCCCCCCCCCCCCTTTGAGACACAGGTACGTCCTGAACACTACCCTGAGTCGAAAGGTCTGAAAGAACCTGTGGGAAAAAAATCAGTTGTTCCCAAGGAGGCTGAGGAATGCCCATAAAAGGGGAACGGGATTTCTACACCATGAAATACCCCTGATAAATGATGGATAGACCCAAGAATCCTAAGTAATCTGAAGCCAAACCGGAAAAGAAAGAGAAATGTGGTTGGGAAGAGACAGATAGTCACACACCTGGTTTATCAGGAAAGGAAGACTTCTGAGTCCCTGACGTCTGAGTAGCTTTAGCAGCAGGAGCCCACTTGCCGCTCTTTTTGCCCTTAGTAGGAGAGCAAGATTGCCTGTGAACAAAGGCTAGCTTATTGGGGTAATTTCTCTGAAATTTAGGCACAGAAGAGACAAACACATTTGAGTTCCTGTAAAGTCTTCCCCTTATCCTGAAGGGACTTAAACAAACCAGCAGCTGCTTCCCCAAACAAAAGTTTATTATCAAGAGGAGCATCCATCAACTTATCCTTAATATCATCAGGTAAAGGTTGAAGCCTAAGCCAAGAATACCTCCTCATCACTGAACCAACAACAGCAGCCCTAGAAGAGGCATCTGCTGCATCATAACTACACTTGATAGAATGAAGAGTCACTTTTGAGGAAGTCCTTAACAAGGAAAGAACAGAAGTTCTACCCTCAGAGTCTGGGAAATCATAAGTAAGCTGACAAGCCTGGGAAAGAATTTATTTATTTATTTATTTTATTTATTTTACATTTGTTAACCGGGCTAGTCTAACTGGATATATTTCCATTTTCAGCAGAGGCCCGGGGAGAAAAGCTCCACATATAGACAAAACAGATACATAGTATGCAAAATAACAGAGTAAAATATGGTGGGATATAGGAATTCAACATCCCAGACATAAAAACGGACAACTTATTAAACATTATTTAATATTTTAGGAACATAAAAAGAAAGTCTAAAAAGAATAGAAAATCTATAAAAGAAAGAGAAGGCAGATTTGTTAGATTTATAGACTATCAGCAAAAAGAGATGTTACCATATGGAGGAAGGATAGATGAGGGGTAGTCCATATAAAGTGGAGGAAGTATGCCATGGAAGTAAGTCAAAGGTATAAAGGAGAGGGGGAGAGAAGAGAGAGGAAACTGTGGAAGTTAGAGTTTTAGAAGAGCCAACACATCCCTGGACATATGGGTCTGATAGTTAATAGCCGTAAAAGCCAGAGTAGCAGAGGTGTAAACCTTCTTACCTAGCCTTTCCAAAAGTTTCCATTGCTCTGCTGTCTTTATCAGAAGGCAATAACTTTGGTGAAGGAAGCAATTGAGAAGGCTTGTTAGAGGCTCCAGACACCACTGAGGGGTCAGCAGCAGGACATTTGTACAAAAAGCTGCAATCCTCAGGCACCCTATAAAACCTATCAGACTTCTTAGGAGCAGGGGCAGAGAATCAGGAGCTTTAGAGGCACTGGAAAAAGCATCCAACAAAGCAGCTAAAATGGGAGGAATAGCAGAAGATTTTGAAGATTCCAGTAACTCATAGTACCTCTTATGGATGATGGATGTCAGACACCTGAGTGCAATCCCATTTAAAACATTACATCATCCTGGTGTTTCTGTCCCCAAATTATATTTCCTCAAAGGGAGTATCAGGACTATTACACTCCTCTTCCTCTGACCCACAGTCTAAAAGAGAAGGAATTTGGGAAGAGTAAGTAAGGGATTCCTCATCAGAATCCGACTCCTTCTCAGAGGAATCCTGTTCCCATGCCTTTTAACGGGAGTACAGGACCAACGGGGTGCAGGAACAGAAACCCCCCGAGGAGGGTTTAATGCCATTAAAGCATTAAACAAACCCTGAGTAAAGGCCTGCCACTCACTCAGTGGATCCCTAGGAGCAGGAGAAACACATTTAGTTTTTTGTTTCTTCTTTAAAGAAACATCCACCCTATAAAACTTAAAAGTCTCTGACCCAGGATGGCATTCCATAACTGTAGTAGAAAGCTTTCTCTTCCCTAACTAAAATCCACAGAACACCCCTAGGCCTCTCAGAAATAATCAACTGTGGTTCCCCCTGATTATCCAAAATGGACGCCTACAAAGCCTCATCTTGCCAGCTGGATCCTCACTGGCCTGCAACCAAGTCGCGGCAGAGGATTCTGACAACAAAGCCTGGTGAGCCTCCGGGTTTTTACTGACCTCAGGAGAAACACCCAGTGGAGACTGGACAATGGAAAATTCTGGTCTAAACTTTTTAACATTCTTTTTCCTTAACAGCTGACCCTCAGGGCAGGAAGTTCCTCCCACTGTATCACTAGTGAGCAGCTTTAGACACTGGTTGTCAACATACAAAGAAAGGGAAGAAAGCCGACTACAAAGGGTTTTGGTACGAAAGCCTGACAAATCAATCAGGTCATATGGTAGTCAGCTCCGATGCAAAACATCACTTATCATGGCAGTCTTTATAGGGTGTCTGTCTCCTGTATTGGCATTTAGCCTTCCTGGATGACTTTAACCTCCGAGAGCAACAAAAAAACTAAGAAAAAATGAACCCCAATAGGGTACCTATCTGCAATGGCTCGGTACTAGCAAGAAGACGTAGGCATTCAACCAGTGAAAGAAAACTGTGTTCGAACTGGTGGGAATTATGTAGGCATTCGGACCGATGATCTGGAGATGCATTCTGGCTTGCAGAAAAGAACTTCTGAGTATGTTACGTGCGGATATCACCTTTATGCCCTACGCTACACAAGGAACATATGTATGATGTTTGGCGTACCTTAAAGCAACAGTAGGCTTTGGTATAGTGACCAACGTGGGGCTTCCACGGCGGGGAGTCCCACAGGAACAGTGAAGGCAAGGCCATCCACAGATATCATCTCCACCTCAAAATTCACAGGCTACTATTCCCTCTTTTACCTTCATTTGTATCAGAAATGCATTGTTTGTTTTTGTAGACTTGGGCTTTGTACACTGTATAAAGGAAATGTTATCCCTGGATACTGTGCCTTTACTGTTTTGTGTGAGAGATTAATAAAATTCATCCTTTCAGTTCTTCAGTTCTTTATCAGACATTCTTTCTCTCTCTCTCTTTTTTTTTTTAGCTTTATACGCTGTTACTATGTGCCCAGTTACATCATTACCATGGCATTTTTTGCTTACATTTGTATAAAGACGTTTTGTGCGGTTTACTTAGGCACCCAGAATAAGCTTTAAGCTTTGGTGTATTTTGTGCTCAGTCCATGCTTTGCATAATGACATGCCACTGCTCAAAGGCCAGCTTGCAAACTATCTACATTTTTTGTTGATTCTATTGCCAAAGCAATGTGTAAGAAATTGTCATGTGTTAGATTACCTTCTGATAATAACATTCTTTGCATTCATTCACATCACAGGATCATAGGAAGTTACTAGGCTTCTGGCCCTAGAATCCTTACAAGCCTAGCCAAGTTCTACCCTTATTTTCATGATCAGCACCTATTGCACCTGTCCAAGAGGTTCACAGGTAGAACCTAAGGGGTGAATATACGGCTATCCATCCAGTCGTCCAGACTGTATTTAAAGAGGGCCAATGAGGTGCTCTGTATGATATGAAGTGGGAGTCTGTTCCAAAGATGTGGTAACCTCTGGGAGACAGATCTGTCCTTCCAGTAGGTTCTATTAATGTTACATACCAGGTTAAGGTCTTTAGAGCGAGTGAGCTGTGTACCATTTGGCTTGCAGATATGCAGCATTTCCAATAAAGCAGGGTCAGAGGTTGCCTTATATGCAAGGCAGAGATTGCCTCTGAGTAGTCTGTATGAAACAGAATAAAGTGGCATTGATTTCAGACAATACACATAGGACAGATACTGAAGACCTTGAATTTTCCTTGTGAGGAACCTTTGTGGTTTCTCCAATTGCTGCAGGTGCTTGGAAAGGTACATACCAAAAGGGGCATTGTACTCAATTATTGGCCTGATTAGGGAAGAGTACAGGGTGGTTATAATTCTTTTTTTCTGAAGGCAATACCCTTATTTATGAGATGAACAATATAGAATGCCCTTTTTACCACTGTGTTGACATGGTGATCAAAGGTAAGGTTGCTGTCAACTTGTATGCCCAGGTCTGTCACCACTGAGTGCATACTTAAGGTGTTGCTATTGATGTGCTAGTTAGCAGGAACATCACTCTTACCGAAAGGGATGATAATACATTTTTTTGCATTGAGTTTAAAGCCATGACGTTTGCACCAATCATTTGTTTGTGTAAGACCCTCTTGTAAGATGTTAACATCATTTGGAGATTCAATGATCACTCCCAGTTTGCAGTCATCAGCAAACTTTGTCAGCCACAGACCTTTAGTCTTTGCTTGTACTTCAGAGGATTAAAATACGACAAACAAAATCCGAACAAGTGAGTAATCCAAAGCTTTAATCCAATTGTGAAGCGCTTTTCGTCTTCCCTAGTAGGAAGACTTCTTCAGACAAGGTTAAAATCACTTTTTACACTGTTATATATTGAAAACCATATTTGTGGGACCAGGGTACCCAGGCCCTTTAGTGGACGAGATAACAAGTGAAGTAACTACCAAAAGACGAATGGGAATTTTTTCCCCAATTCTAACCATTAGGGTAGCAAATGTTAACAGAGAAGTGCTGGATGAAGCAATTTTGCAGATTTTGAATCTATGTCATGCCCCACCCAATACTGAACTGAGGGATACAAACATAGTAACGTACAAAAATAATTTTATTACTTCTTTTTCCTTAGAAGCTAGACTTATTAGAGACATCTTAGAATGGAACTGGCAGCTATTCTCGTTGGACTCAGAGTTCTTGGAGAAACTAGGTACACAACCTCACATCATTTTTAGAAAAGGGAAGAACCTTAAAAACGCTATAGAAAATTCAATAGTTAAACACGTCCGCATTGAAGGCACATATAAATGTGAAGCATGCAATTACTGTAAATATATTTCACCAGGGTCCACTTTTACTGTGAACAACAATACATACGGAGTAAGGGGGCGGTTCAACTGTAATTCAAGATCAGTAGTATATTTAGCTAGCTGTCAGTCATGCCCCGCCTTTTACATAGGGAAAACTGACAGAAAGCTAAAGGAAAGGATATACGAACACACGTACAATATAAGGAAAAAGATTATTACTAACGCTTTAGCAAGACACTGCAATTCTCACCCATTCCACACTTTTTCTTTTAAAGTAATAGACCAGGTATTATTAGATGAAAGAGGAGGACCTCAACAATTAATATTAGAGAAAAAAGAACTCATTTGGCAATTAAAATTTAACTCATCTTCGACACCAGGGCTGAATGAAGTTACCTCTTTATCTTGTATTTTAAAGCTAAGAAGTTTGTTGAGGTAAAACTGTTACGATCCATCACACACAAGAGTGCTTCCGTAGTTACTTACTTATCTTCATTAACTTATGCACACATATACACATTTTGTTCCTTATCACTAACTTTCTAGACTTTTATATA
This sequence comes from Protopterus annectens, assembly GCF_019279795.1. Classification (NCBI taxonomy): domain Eukaryota; kingdom Metazoa; phylum Chordata; order Ceratodontiformes; family Protopteridae; genus Protopterus; species Protopterus annectens. The sequence goes on along the minus strand of NC_056748.1, from coordinate 149,741,335 downwards.
CAAAAAACCTTTTTGAGTAGTATTAATATGCACTCATGAATAGTTTAGAATATTGTACATTTTGACATCTACACTTTTTAAACAATAATTATAGTTGTAATCACACAGATTTTCTAGTTCACGTATTGTTTCACATAAACAGACAGATACACTATAAGGGAGTATATCAGTGAGTTGTTAATTTGATGTGTTTATAGCACTCACTGTTAGAACTGAATGCCGTCTGTGATTAGCATCTTGGGGACTTTATCCCTTTAAAACTCTCCATGATAAGGAACATGCCCCCCCCCTTTTCTGGTAACGTACTAGCAACATGATGTAAGTTTCTTGTTCATGGTAGTAATCATCCAGGCTACAAAGTATAGATGTTTACTTCGTTAATCATTATTTTAGGTAAGAAAATATTTTTTTAGTTAACACACACTTTTTATTTTGTGACTTATTTTGTTTCTGATTTATTAGATGTACATCTATTCTTAAATATAGGTAGGTCGCATATGTTTCCATAAGTGAGCGTGAGGTTCATAGCCATTCCCGTGGTTTGTTTAACGTTATTTAGTACTTAGTTTTTTTTCCCTTTCCGTATAGGTTGTGAACAACTCATTATGACTCTTGTTCCTTTAAATACTATGTATATACTTCAGAAGGTGTTGGTTACTGAGACTATATGAAGTAACATAACATCGGTAACAATTAGCTTCTTAGTAGGAAGTAGTTGGCTAACTACTTCATTCAATGAACACTTTTTTGTTTCCAGTTATTGGGCGTCTTTTTCTATATGTTTGGATGTCTTCTTTGTTTGGACGTTTTTTTAATAGAAGTGGTTGTTTAGTAGGTTTTACATTTATGGGTCAACTGGATGCAAAATGTGAACCCCAGTGTATTGGAAAGACTAGTATTAACACACTGGATCATTTTGCTTGATTTTTGTAAGTGCATTCACTGCAATAACATTTTCATTCTAAGTATACAAGAATTAACGTGGGTTTTATGAATTGTTTAACTGCTTATGACTTGAAAGGCAGGACTGTATGTGATTTTTTCCTCATTTCATTGTTTTCTAACCTGCAATATCTTGTAGTGTCTCTCGAAGTAGTTGTGTTTTGCACTATTTGGTTTGAGCAGTCTACGAAGATAATATAGACAACAGTACATTATGATGTTACATGCTTTGTAAACAGATTCACTTTATACACATTTTTATATGTTTCGTAATCACTTTACCAGTTTTTATGTTGTTTATTTTTAATCTATGGAGATGATTGGGATTTTATTTAGGAAGGATTTTATTAGGAATGTTTTTAAAGTACACTTTTGTATTGTGATCATTAACAGCTATGGAAGTCGCTCTTTTCTAAGGGCAGTTGCAAGTAATTTTATAATTAAGCGATGATTTTTGGCGCCTTTTTTTACCTATATAACAGTGTAAAAAGTGATTTTAACCTTGTCTGAAGAAGTCTTCCTACTAGGGAAGACGAAAAGCGCTTCACAATTGGATTAAAGCTTTGGATTACTCACTTGTTCGGATTTTGTTTGTCATATTTTAATAGTTTGTTTTGTTGCCGTTTAAAAGTTAGCTTGTACTTCAGAGGCATAGATTCCACACAGTAGAGGTCCCAGAACAGATCCATGTGGAACATCACCGGTTACAAATCTGCTGTTGGAGGTGGATTCCCCTATTTTAACCATATGGGTTCTATCAGTGAGCCAGTTAGTGACCCATCTAACGATATAAGGGTAGTTACCTAGCTGAGTGAGTTTGTCAGTGATGCCTGAGTGGGGGATAATGTCAAAAGCCTTGGTTAAGTCTAGCTAGGCTGTATGCACAGATTTCCCCTTGTCCAGGGCCTTGGTGACTGTCTTGAAGAAGTCCACCAAGTTTAACAGGCATGATCACCCTCTGACAAATCCAAATTGAGTAGAGTCAAGTGTTTGAAGATCATCCATATCTTTGTTGATAAGGTCCATAATGATTCACTCCATGGCCTTGCTGATAAGGCTAGTCAGGCTAATAGGTCTATAGCTCCCGGGGTCAGTGGAACCACCACCTTTGTGCAAGGGAATAACAGTGGCCATTTCCCATTCAGCAGGGATGAAGCTGGTGCTTAGACTATGATTGAAAAGAGTACCCGTTGGTGTTGCTAATTCTTGTTAGAGCCCATGTAGGATACAGCCCAGGATGTTATCAGGTCCCATGAATGAATGTTTTTGGCCTTAGAGAGGGCTTTTACAACTTGCTCTTTAAAGATGCAAGGTAGGGGACAGATGGTAGGGATGTCATGGGATGCGTGTGGCAGGGACAGAGGAGTGAATTTTTCACAGAACCTGTCCGCCAATATGTTAGCTATGTCCACAGGTCAGTATATGTGGTATCATTAACTACCATTTCAGCACAAATCTGGGCCTTTCATTTTAGGTTACAGATGTAACTAAAGAATGCCTTATGGTTGTCCTTAGTTGAGGAAGCTAATCTGGATTCATAGTTTGCTTTGGAGGACTTCACAGGAACTCCTATTTGCTTGTTTAAGCTGAGGAGGGAGTGTTTCCAGTTTAGGGCTCCCTCCCTCTTACTCTTAGACAGCCATTTCTTCCTCTTATTGTAAAGCCTGTTAATGGCAGTTTTCCACCAGGCAGGTTTGCTCTTCCTTGAAGAGTTTGTTTTGGTCCTATCGGGTACGGCCAGGTCAATGCAGTTATACAGGTGCTTGTATAAAGCATTGGTGTAGAACATGCCATAGTTGCCAGTTTCATCTGAGGGGGGAGGTGAGTGAAGCTATTTTTACATCTTGTAAGAGGTTATTATCTGTTCTGGAGAAGTTTTTTTTAGTTTAGTTGCTGCTGGGGGGAGTCAGGTGTGATAGTTACTTTCAATGAGACTGATTTGTGGTCAGATCTCACCAGGGAAGACCTCACAGGGGGGTGCTACAGTGGTCCCCTATATTGGTAAGCACCAGATCCAGGATGCTGGCATCCCTTGTGGGGGTGTCAACCATCTGGTCCAGAGCATTGGAATAACAAAGTCGAGGAATGTTTGGCCAAGTGACTTTGTGCATGAGTAATGTACTCAGTCAATGGATGGGTAGTTAAAGTCACCCAAAACCATGGTGTTCAGATGTATCCTCAGAGACTCAAGTAGATCCAAACAGGCAGAGTGGGTGTCCTGATTCATGGAAGGGGTCCTGTAGCTGGCAATGACTTGAACAGGTGTCCTACCAACAGTTAATTGCACCTGAAGTATCTCCAGGTAATCACTTTGTTTAACCAGTCTGGAGGTGTGTTTATCTTTATTGAATATTGATATACTGTATCCTTTAGTTTTCATGCCTTCAGTTTGTGGTCTGAATGTGTAAAAGGATGTCTACTCAGTATGGCTGAGGTACTCTCCACAGCCTTGAACCAGGTCTCTGTGACTGCACGAATGTCTGCATCTTCCAAGTTGAGGACTGCTTCCAGTGAGTGCAGTTTTGTGTTAAGACTCCTAGAATTTAGCAGCATAACCTTGAGTTGTTTTTAGATGCAGTTTTTACATCGGAAATTTTGTCCTTGAGACACTGCCTAAAAAAGACACTATGGGGGTGGCAAGAGCCTTAGCCAGTAGCCAAAATCCCTGGGGTGACAGATGAAGACCCTCTCTGGCAAAACATCGAGGTCTTTCGATCATGTCATCCCAAGCTGACAGATACTGAATCCCTTTAGAATGGCACAAGAAACTAAGCCAATTATTAAAGTCAATCATTTTCTGCTTGTATTGAGGCATCATCCTAGATGAAGGTAAAATGCTGCTTAAGGCTTGGGACATACCTGCCTGAAATACATAGTCCAAGAGCTCAATTATGTCTCTATTCACACAGTCCAGAGAGGTACATTTCAAGTCATTCTCACCAACACGGACTATGAAGAAGTCATAACAGTACCTGTTGTTGAGAGACTTGAGTGCATGTGTGATATGGCATATCCTGGCACCTGACAGACAGCTGACCGTGACCTTCTCCTTATCCAGCCTGGTGAGAGGGACATCTGTGTCCTGACACCTGACAGACATCTGAATATGACCTTTTCCTTATCCAGCCTGGTGAGGGGGACACCTGTGTGTCTCACGATGGAATCAACTATGACTAATATATTTGGTTTTGTGTTTTGCCTTAGGGGCTTGACAGGTGAGACACTGGTGCATGAGCTATTATGTGTATTGTGTTCTGCAGAGGAAGTATATGTGTCATGCTTGTGATTGTGTTTTGGAGGTCTCTGGTGTTTAGGTATGTTTCTGGTGAGGACCTCCACATATGTAGGTATGTGTGATGTGGGTTTGGGTGGAGTAGAAGGTGAGGTGTGCATGCTGAAAACCTGCTCATTGTCATATGTACTGACTGGTGTGTGAGAAAGCATGGATTCAAGGTTCTTAATATAGTTGCATCTCTCACATGTTGAGTTTGTGTGGACTAGAAGTACAGGGTTGTTGGTGAATATGATGTAGTTCCTACAGTGCCTCAGGATGCCCATGTTGGCCAAGCTGGCTGGAAAAACTGTGTGAAACTGTCTGTCCATAGTGTTAGGTAAATTTATATGGTTAGGAAAAGAGGTGACACTTAGGAATGGCTAATGAGTGGCAGATGTGTTGGTAGGCTTACTGTTACACCTGACAGTAGAGCAGGGCCATGACAATCCTCTGGAGGACCACAAGCTAAGTGTTAAGGGAAAATTTCACAAGCAAAACATTTGCATCTATTACTACCAATGGTAACCACTACTACATGGCAGGGCACAATGGTGTGCTACATGCAAACCAGCACAAATGCGGGGCTTAAATAAAACAATAAATAACCCTTTTAACTCAAACTAGCCAATAAGGACGTTCTGTCTGAGCTCTAGTCCAATCACTCTCTATTAGATGGAACCCAGACAGCACTTTCCTCACACAATGGTGCAGAAAGGCCTTCAGCAACAAAGATGGCTTGAATTTGATGCTCAGAAGTTACAGAACAGATGCAGAAACAGCAAACCTGGAACAGGGCGATGCTACAGCTGAACTAGTACAATATACAGTAAAATGTGGAAAAAAAACAGTTCAGACTATTCAAACAGACTATAGAATGCAAATACAAATTAAAAGTGCAATATAAGAGCAAAAACAGGGACTTATAGTTAGTTGGAAGCAGTGGATGTCTCAGATCTTTCAGTATCTCAGTAAAGAGTTGGTTTTACTGCTCAACTGATACCAAACAGTCTAGATTCAGCAAGTCTGAATCTGGCCTGTGCTATATAATGCAGAAGTACTAGAAATTCAAAGTGCATAAAATCAGTCATAACAGCAAAAACAGTTTAAATAAAGCAGCAATTTGACAGCAATTTCCAGCTTAAAAGGTTGTGGGCCACACTCTCCTGCCACAAGAGTCTAGACCACAACCCTCCTAATGTAAAATAACTGGTTTAGAGCCCAGGTGCTTAAACTAGAATTAAGACACTTACAGAATAATAGACACAATAAGCCTTCAACCAGCAATTCCTAGCTTAGAAGGTTGTAGGCTATCCTTTCCTGCCACAGGAGTTTAGACCACAAATATTCCTAATGTAAAATAACTGGTTTGGAACCCAAGTACTTAAACTGGAACAAAGACACTTAGAAAAACAGGCACAATAAGTATTCACCCAGCAGTTCCCAGCTCAGAAGGTCAGAGGCTAACCTCTCCTCCAAGAGTGTAGACCTCAAACTGTCTTAATGTAAAATAACTGGCCTGAAGCCCAAGTCCTTAAACCAAAACTAATAGGCTTAGAATAACAATTACAATTTAATCAGGCTACTAACAAGCAGTAATAAATGCAGCAGAATAAACAAAAACTTAACGCTTTTAAGAACAAGCAGCAAAAGCAAAATAAAGTAATAAAGTGGGAACTTGAAAGAGACACAAATACGCTAAAAGTAGCTGAATAAAGAGTATTTTTGTTAAGTAGTAAGGGAGGAAACAGAAGACAATTCAAGGTGAAGAAGCTAAAAGGGTGGGCCTTCCCAAATGATCTCACTGTACAGTAGAATGAGATGATAAAATAGGACTGGGAGGAGTGTTCAATATCAAATGTATAGTACAGGCGGGCAACTCAAAAGCCACCAAGTTTTAAGAATAAAATGGAGCTAAGGATCAGAACAGAAGTAAGGATTCCGGCAATAGCAAGATTCCTTGGAAATAAGTTCACTAACTCTGATAAATATTCACAACACACAAAACTTTGCAAAACTTGGAAATATTTTGGCAAACTCAGAACAGCTTTTGCAGAATACTGTTAAAAGAACAACCTAAGAGCAGTACAGTAACAAGCAGATGGAGTTTCTTTAATAAATTCAGGATAAAAACAGTTATAAATTCAACCAAATAAATAAATGCAGCACAGAATTATTAAATATCACTGAGAGAGTTACAAGTGCAAAAAATATATTCATATCAGCTTTGTATTTCCAGATGGTTTTAGAAGCAATCCATACAGTATCATAAAGTCCTATCTCTCATCATCTTCTGAAAGTCCCTCTATAATTACAGTCTTAGGCTAAGTTTCTCAGTCCAGCCATATACATAGTCACTGACTCAGTAAGCTTTCTAGTAAGAGACAGACCTATGTATTTATGTAGTAGCACAGGATTTTGTAAAGAAGGTTGAGTATGAAACTAATTATACTTCAAAGTGAGATGCTTAAGCAAAATATACAAGCTAGGCTTAACCATATATCACCCAAGATAGTTCAGTAACAAAGCAGTATCATTTTGGACTGACATGACCTATTTTGGCAGATTAATATTCAACAGTGTAAACCCTACTTTTTTGTACAGGTTTGTGTTGGGACTGGATGACTGATCACAGTGATGGTATATACTCTAAGTTTTGGCCAAGCTACTATGAAACATTACATTCAATGCACTGTCTATTATTTTACTGTTAATCACCTTATAAATATGCAAAGTACATTCAGTGCACTGACATTGAATTAGTGCACTACAGACTATGTAGTGATTCTGATCACTTTATGTGTATATTATAGCCAAACTGGCTGTTGTCGCTAAGTACAATATTATACTGCACGTTATATATTAACTTTTGCTGACTGACACCCCCTTCAATCTCTATCACCTTTTAACTATAGGGAAATGAACAATGGTATACAGAACTGTTTACAGTTATTGTATGTCAGGAGGACTGCTATCACTCCACAACCAGCCCCACCACCACATTATAGCTCCTGACATGAAATTATAGCCACCAGTTCTGTGTAGTGTAACAAGCTGAACAGTTGTAGGGTTCCCCCACCACAAGCATGTTGCTGCATAACGTATGTGTTAAAGTCCTAGGCTACTTTTATATTAGGAATGCATTAAAATCTTAAAACTTGTTAAAATTTCTGTCTGCCCAACTGCAGTGCTTTTACTGGTGTGCAATATGTGGCAGAGTGTTTGCACTGCAGTATTTGTACTTGTTCAATAACTGTTTCTTACATTTATTCATGGCAGTATTTATACTTGTCCAATAACTGTTTCTTACATTTATTCATGGCGGTATTTATACTTGTTCAATAACTGTTTCTTACATTTATTCATGGCGGTATTTATACTTGTTCAATAACTGTTTCTTACATTTATTCATGGCGGTATTTATACTTGTTCAATAACTGTTTCTTACATTTATTCATGGTGGTATTTATACTTGTTCAATAACTGTTTCTTACATTTATTCATGGCGGTATTTATACTTGTTCAATAACTGTTTCTTACATTTATTCATGGCGGTATTTATACTTGTTCAATAACTGTTTCTTACATTTATTCATGGCGGTATTTATACTTGTCCAATAACTGTTTCTTACATTTATTCATGGCGGTATTTATACTTGTCCAATAACTGTTTCTTACATTTATTCATGGCGGTATTTATACTTGTTCAATAACTGTTTCTTACATTTATTCATGGCGGTATTTATACTTGTCCAATAACTGTTTCTTACATTTATTCATGGCGGTATTTATACTTGTTCAATAACTGTTTCTTACATTTATTCATGGCGGTATTTATACTTGTTCAATAACTGTTTCTTACATTTATTCATGTGCAAAAATCTTTTGCACTTGGTCTATCACTCATATAGAGTAATACCGGGGGGTAGGTTAGAGCTGTGGGGTGTATGAGCAAACTTGTGTGGGGTTTGTTACTGTACATCACAGAGTTTACTCTTCCACATTTATTTGTTGGAATTTATACTGAATCCTGCTGTTCTTCCAGAAACCAGCTACCTTTTCTCAGTCTATTTTCAATAACTTTCACTGTTATTGAGATCAAATGTATGAGTGTTCAGTTCCGTGTGTTGTAGTTTTACATATGTAGATTGAAAACAGCTTGGATTTCTTCTGCTCCTCTGGATGAACACTAACCTGTGGCCATTTGAAGAAGTCTTCCAAGAAATCTGTAAGTTAACGTATCAGGTTGCTTAGAATCCTAAGAGGCATGCTGTCAGGACCATCAGCTCTGCTTTAGCTTACCTGCTGCAGCTTCATGTCTACAAGTCTGTTTGCCTGTGACTTGTCCTTCCTCCTCTCCGTCCAACTCCCAAGCTGCCACTCTTCCATCACTCACTTTTCTAAAGATGATAATGCATAACTGATTGAGAATGTCTGTCTTTTCACCATCCTCAATGTACAGTACTTCTTCCCTTTCTTGTGCAATCGCTGTAGCTCTCTGCCTTGACATTCCACCTTTCCCGTATGTATGTAAGGAATGCTTTCTCCCAGCTTTATTGCTTCATATAGATCTTTGTCTAGACTTGCCTTTACTATCATTATTGTACCCTTCAGTCCTCTCTCTTCCACTTCTCTGACTACTCACATGAACTTTTTATTTATTACCTCCTTCTGGTTGCACTGGCCACATCCTTCTCCGTCTGTTATCCCCATCTCCTTTTCTACAGATGCTCGAATGTTCCTTTTTATCTTTACCCACACGCTAGGTGTACTGTGCTTCTCTCCAGTTTCTCATTTCAGTTTTAGAAAACTCCACTAGTGTAAAGTAATTAGCCTATCAGGGGTCCCATACTTTGGCTTTGTTCTCCTCACCCATGGTCACTGTGGTCACTCCTGCAATTTATCTCCACTTCTAAACCCTCCCCCATTCTGAATAAGTGTAATGCCCATCCTTTCCTCTTCCTTCTAGCGCCTACACTAGGTGAATGATTCCTTCTTAGTGTGACATCACGACTGTTTTATTCTCTGTCCCTATTATGCATGCACTATACTAGGTGAATGATGCCTTCTTAGTGTAGCATCACGACTGTTTTATTCTCTGTCCCTATTATGCATGCACTATACTAGGTGAATGATGCCTTCTTAGTGTAGCATCACGACTGTTTTATTTTCTGTTCCTAATATGCATGCACTATACTAGGTGAATGATGCCTTCTTAGTGTAGCATCACGACTGTTTTATTCTCTGTTCCTAATATACATGCACTATACTAGGTGAATGATTCCTTCTTACTGTAGCATCACGACTGTTTTATTCTCTGTTAATAATATGCATGCACTATACTAGGTGAATGATTCCTTCTTAGTGTAGCATCACGACTGTTTTATTTTCTGTTCCTAATATGCATGCACTGTACTAGGTGAATGATTCCTTCTTAGTGTAGCATCACGACTGTTTTATTCTCCGTTCCTAATATGCTTGCACTATACTAGGTGAATGATTCCTTCTTAGTGTAGCATCACGACTGTTGTGTTCTCTGTCCCTAATATGCATGCACTATACTAGGTGAATGATTCCTTCTTAATGTAGCATCACGACTGTTTTATTCTCTGTCCCTAATATGCATGCACTATACTAGGTGAATGATTCCTTCTAAGTGTAGCATCATGACTGTTTTATTCTCTAATCCTAATATGCATGCACTATATTAGGTGAATGATTCCTTCTTAGTGTAGCATTGTGACTGTTTTATTCTCTGTTCCTAATATGCATGCACTATACTAGGTGAATGATTCCTTCTTAGTGTAGCATCACGACTGTTGTGTTCTCTGTCCCTAATATGCATGCACTATACTAGGTGAATGATTCCTTCTTAATGTAGCATCACGACTGGTTTATTCTCTGTCCCTAATATGCATGCACTATACTAGGTGAATGATTCCTTCTTAGTGTAGCATCATGACTGTTTTATTCTCTGTTCCTAATATGCATGCACTATACTAGATGAATGATTCTTTCTTAGTTTAGCATCACCACTGTTGTATTTTCTGTTCTTAATATGCATGCACTATACTAGGTGAATGATTCCTTCTTACTGTAGCATCACGACTGTTTTATTCTCTGTTAATAATATGCATGCACTATACTAGGTGAATGATTCCTTCTTAATTTAGCATCACAACTGTTTTATTCTCTGTTAATAATATGCATGCACTATACTAGGTGAATGATTCCTTCTTAGTGTAGCATTATCACTGGTTTATTCGTTGTTCCTAATATGCATGTACTATACTAGGTGAATGATTCCTTCTTAGTGTAGCATCATGACTGTTTTATTCTCTGTCCCTAATATGCATGCACTATACTAGGTGAATGATTCCTTCTTAGTGTAGCATCACGACTGTTTTATTCTCTGTTAATAATATGCATGCACTATACTAGGTGAATGATTCCTTCTTAGTTTAGCATCACCACTGTTGTATTTTCTGTTCCTAATATGCATGCACTATACTAGGTGAATGATTCCTTCTTACTGTAGCATCACGACTGTTTTATTCTCTGTTAATAATATGCATGCACTATACTAGGTGAATGATTCCTTCTTACTGTAGCATCATGACTGGTTTATTCGTTGTTCCTAATATGCATGCACTATACAAGGTGAATGATTCATTCTTAGCGTAGCATCATGACTGGTTTATTCTCTGTCCCTAATATGCATGCACTATACTAGGTGAATGATTCCTCCTTAGTGTAGCATCAGGACTGTTTTATTCTCTGTTCCTAATATGCATGCACTATACTAGGTGAATGATTCCTTCTTATTGTAGCATCACGACTGTTTTATTCTCTGTTAATAATATGCATGCACTATACTAGGTGAATGATTCCTTCTTAGTGTAGCATCATGACTGTTTTATTCTCTGTTAATAATATGGATGCACTATACTAGGTGAATGATTCCTTCTTACTGTAGCATCACGACTGTTTTATTCTCTGTTAATAATATGCATGCACTATACTAGGTGAATGATTCCTTCTTAGTGTAGCATCATGACTGTTTTATTCTCTGTTAATAATATGCATGCACTATACTAGGTGAATGATTCCTTCTTAGTGTAGCATCACGACTGTTGTGTTCTCTGTCCCTAATATGCATGCACTATACTAGGTGAATGATTCCTTCTTAATGTAGCATCACGACTGGTTTATTCTCTGTCCCTAATATGCATGCACTATACTAGGTGAATGATTCCTTCTTAGTGTAGCATCATGACTGTTTTATTCTCTGTTCCTAATATGCATGCACTATACTAGGTGAATGATTCCTTCTTAGTGTAGCATCACGACTGTTGTGTTCTCTGTCCCTAATATGCATGCACTATACTAGGTGAATGATTCCTTCTTAATGTAGCATCACGACTGGTTTATTCTCTGTCCCTAATATGCATGCACTATACTAGGTGAATGATTCCTTCTTAGTGTAGCATCATGACTGTTTTATTTTCTGTCCCTAATATGCATGCACTATACTAGGTGAATTATTCCTTCTTACTGTAGCATCACGACTGTTTTATTCTCTGTTAATAATATGCATGCACTATACTAGGTGAATGATTCCTTCTTAATTTAGCATCACAACTGTTTTATTCTCTGTTAATATGCATGCACTATACTAGGTGAATGATTCCTTCTTAGTGTAGCATTATCACTGGTTTATTCGTTGCTCCTAATATGCATGTACTATACTAGGTGAATGATTCCTTCTTAGTGTAGCATCATGACTGTTTTATTCTCTGTCCTTAATATGCATGCACTATACTAGGTGAATGATTCCTTCTTAGTGTAGCATCACGACTGTTTTATTCTCTGTTAATAATATGCATGCACTATACTAGGTGAATAATTCCTTCTTAGTTTAGCATCACCACTGTTGTATTTTCTGTTCCTAATATGCATGCACTATACTAGGTGAATGATTCCTTCTTACTGTAGCATCACGACTGTTTTATTCTCTGTTAATAATATGCATGCACTATACTAGGTGAATGATTCCTTCTTACTGTAGCATCATGACTGGTTTATTCGTTGTTCCTAATATGCATGCACTATACTAGGTGAATGATTCCTTCTTAGTGTAGCATCACGACTGTTTTATTCTCTGTTCCTAATATGCATGCACTATACTAGGCGAATGATTCCTTCTTATTGTAGCATCACGACTGTTTTATTCTCTGTTAATAATATGCATGCACTATACTAGGTGAATGATTCCTTCTTACTGTAGCATCACGACTGGTTTATTCTCTGTCCCTAATATGCATGCACTATACTAGGTGAATGATTCCTTCTTAGTGTAGCATCATGACTGTTTTATTCTCTGTTCCTAATATGCATGCACTATACTAGATGAATGATTCTTTCTTAGTTTAGCATCACCACTGTTGTATTTTCTGTTCCTAATATGCATGCACTATACTAGGTGAATGATTCCTTCTTACTGTAGCATCACGACTGTTTTATTCTCTGTTAATAATATGCATGCACTATACTAGGTGAAGGATTCCTTCTTAATTTAGCATCACAACTGTTTTATTCTCTGTTAATAATATGCATGCACTATACTAGGTGAATGATTCCTTCTTAGTGTAGCATTATCACTGGTTTATTCGTTGTTCCTAATATGCATGCACTATACTAGGTGAATGATTCCTTCTTAGTGTAGCATCATGACTGTTTTATTCTCTGTCCCTAATATGCATGCACTATACTAGGTGAATGATTCCTTCTTAGTGTAGCATCACGACTGTTTTATTCTCTGTTAATAATATGCATGCACTATACTAGGTGAATGATTCCTTCTTAGTTTAGCATCACCACTGTTGTATTTTCTGTTCCTAATATGCATGCACTATACTAGGTGAATGATTCCTTCTTACTGTAGCATCACGACTGTTTTATTCTCTGTTAATAATATGCATGCACTATACTAGGTGAATGATTCCTTCTTACTGTAGCATCATGACTGGTTTATTCGTTGTTCCTAATATGCATGCACTATACAAGGTGAATGATTCATTCTTAGCGTAGCATCATGACTGGTTTATTCTCTGTCCCTAATATGCATGCACTATACTAGGTGAATGATTCCTCCTTAGTGTAGCATCAGGACTGTTTTATTCTCTGTTCCTAATATGCATGCACTATACTAGGTGAATGATTCCTTCTTATTGTAGCATCACGACTGTTTTATTCTCTGTTAATAATATGCATGCACTATACTAGGTGAATGATTCCTTCTTAGTGTAGCATCATGACTGTTTTATTCTCTGTTAATAATATGGATGCACTATACTAGGTGAATGATTCCTTCTTACTGCAGCATCACGACTGTTTTATTCTCTGTTAATAATATGCTTGCACTATACTAGGTGAATGATTCCTTCTTAGTGTAGCATCATGACTGTTTTATTCTCTGTTAATAATATGCATGCACTATACTAGGTGAATGATTCCTTCTTAGTGTAGCATCACGACTGTTGTGTTCTCTGTCCCTAATATGCATGCACTATACTAGGTGAATGATTCCTTCCTAATGTAGCATCACGACTGGTTTATTCTCTGTCCCTAATATGCATGCACTATACTAGGTGAATGATTCCTTCTTAGTGTAGCATCATGACTGTTTTATTCTCTGTTCCTAATATGCATGCACTATACTAGGTGAATGATTCCTTCTTAGTGTAGCATCACGACTGTTGTGTTCTCTGTCCCTAATATGCATGCACTATACTAGGTGAATGATTCCTTCTTAATGTAGCATCACGACTGGTTTATTCTCTGTCCCTAATATGCATGCACTATACTAGGTGAATGATTCCTTCTTAGTGTAGCATCATGACTGTTTTATTTTCTGTCCCTAATATGCATGCACTATACTAGGTGAATTATTCCTTCTTACTGTAGCATCACGACTGTTTTATTCTCTGTTAATAATATGCATGCACTATACTAGGTGAATGATTCCTTCTTAATTTAGCATCACAACTGTTTTATTCTCTGTTAATAATATGCATGCACTATACTAGGTGAATGATTCCTTCTTAGTGTAGCATTATCACTGGTTTATTCGTTGCTCCTAATATGCATGTACTATACTAGGTGAATGATTCCTTCTTAGTGTAGCATCATGACTGTTTTATTCTCTGTCCTTAATATGCATGCACTATACTAGGTGAATGATTCCTTCTTAGTGTAGCATCACGACTGTTTTATTCTCTGTTAATAATATGCATGCACTATACTAGGTGAATAATTCCTTCTTAGTTTAGCATCACCACTGTTGTATTTTCTGTTCCTAATATGCATGCACTATACTAGGTGAATGATTCCTTCTTACTGTAGCATCACGACTGTTTTATTCTCTGTTAATAATATGCATGCACTATACTAGGTGAATGATTCCTTCTTACTGTAGCATCATGACTGGTTTATTCGTTGTTCCTAATATGCATGCACTATACTAGGTGAATGATTCCTTCTTAGTGTAGCATCACGACTGTTTTATTCTCTGTTCCTAATATGCATGCACTATACTAGGTGAATGATTCCTTCTTATTGTAGCATCACGACTGTTTTATTCTCTGTTAATAATATGCATGCACTATACTAGGTGAATGATTCCTTCTTAGTGTAGCATCATGACTGTTTTATTCTCTGTTAATAATATGCATGCACTATACTAGGTGAATGATTCCTTCTTAGTGTAGCATCATGACTGTTTTATTCTCTGTTAATAATATGCATGCACTATACTAGGTGAATGATTCCTTCTTACTGTAGCATCACGACTGTTTTATTCTCTGTTAATAATATGCATGCACTATACTAGGTGAATGATTCCTTCTTAGTGTAGCATCATGACTGTTTTATTCTCTGTTAATAATATGCATGCACTATACTAGGTGAATGATTCCCTCTTAGTTTAGCATCACGACTTGTTTATTTTCTGTTCCTAATATGCATGCACTATACTAGGTGAATGATTCCTTCTTAGTGTAGCATCACAACTGTTTTATTCTCTGTTAATAATATGCATGCACTATACTAGGTGAATGATTCCTTCTTAGTATAGCATCATGACTGTTTTATTCTCTGTCCCTGATATACATGCACTATACTAGGTGAATGATTCCTTCTTACTGTAGCATCACGACTGGTTTATTTTCTGTCCCTAATATGCATGCACTATACAAGGTGAATGATTCCTTCTTAATTTAACATCATGACTGTTTTATTCTCTGTTAATAATATGCATGCACTATACTAGGTGAATGATGACTTCTTAGTGTAGCATCACGACTGTTTTATTCTCTGTTAATAATATGCATGCACTATACTAGATGAATGATTCTTTCTTAGTTTAGCATCACAACTGTTGTATTTTCTGTTCCTAATATGCATGCACTATACTAGGTGAATGATTCCTTTTTAGTGTAGCATCATGACTGTTTTATTCTCTGTACCTGAAATGCATGCACTATACTAGGTGAATGATTCCTTCTTAATTTAACATCATGACTGTTTTATTCTCTGTTAATAATATGCATGCACTATACTAGGTGAATGATTCCTTCTTACTGTAGCATCACGACTGGTTTATTCTCTGTTAATATTATGCATGCACTATACTAGGTGAATGATTCCTTCTTAGTGTAGCATCACGACTGTTGTATTTTCTGTTCCTAATATGCATGCACTATACTAGGTGAATGATTCCTTCTTAGTGTAGCATCATGACTGTTTTATTCTCTGTACCTGATATGCATGCACTATGCTAGGTGAATGATTCCTTCTTAGTGTAGCATCACGACTGGTTTATTCTCTGTTCGTAATATGCATGCACTATACTAGGTGAATGATTCCTTCTTACTGTAGCATCACGACTGGTTTATTCTCTGTTAATAATATGCATGCACTATACTAGGTGAATGATTCCTTCTTAGTGTAGCATCATGACTGGTTTATTCGTTGTTCCTAATATGCATGCACTATACTAGGTGAATGATTCCTTCTTAGTGTAGCATCATGACTGGTTTATTCGTTGTTCCTAATATGCATGCACTATACTAGGTGAATGATTCCTTCTTACTGTAGCATCACGACTGTTGTATTTTCTGTTCCTAATATGCATGCACTGTACTAGATGAATGATTCCTTCTTAGTGTAGCATTGTGACTGGTTTATTCTCTGTTCCAAATATGCATGCACTATACAAGGTGAATGATTCCTTTTTAGTTTAACATCATGACTTGTTTACTCTCTGTTCGTAATATGCATGCACTATACTAGGTGAATGATTCCATCTTAGTGTAGCATCACGACTGTTTTATTCTCTGTAATAATATGCATGTACTATGCTAGGTGAATTATTCCTTCTAAGTGTAGCATCACGACTGTTGTATTTTCTGTTCCTAATATGCATGCACTATACTAGGTGAATGATTCCTTCTTAGTGTAGCATCACGACTGTTTTATACTGTGTCCCTAATATGCATGCACTATACTAGGTGAATGATTCCTTTTTAGTGTAACATCATGACTTGTTTACTCTCTGTTCGTAATATGCGTGCACTATACTAGGTGAATGATTCCTTCTTAGTGTAGCATCATGACTGTTTTATTCTCTGTTAATAATATGCATGCACTATACTAGGTGAATGATTCTTTCTTAGTTTAGCATCACGATTGGTTTATTTTCTGTTCCTAATATGCATGCACTATACTAGGTGAATGATTCCTTCTTAGTGTAGCATCACAACTGTTTTATTCTCTGTTAATAATATGCATGCACTATACTAGGTGAATGATTCCTTCTTAGTGTAGCATCATGACTGTTTTATTCTCTGTCCCTGATATGCATGCACTATACTAGGTGAATGATTCCTTCTTACTGTAGCATCACGACTGGTTTATTTTCTGTCCCTAATATGCATGCACTATACAAGGTGAATGATTCCTTCTTACTGTAGCATCACGACTGGTTTATTTTCTGTCCCTAATATGCATGCACTATACAAGGTGAATGATTCCTTCTTAGTGTAGCATCATGACTGTTTTATTCTCTGTCCCTGATATGCATGCACTATACTAGGTGAATGATTCCTTCTTACTGTAGCATCACGACTGGTTTATTTTCTGTCCCTAATATGCATGCACTATACAAGGTGAACGATTCCTTCTTAGTGTAGCATCACGACTGTTTTATTCTCTGTCCCTGATATGCATGCACTATACTAGGTGAATGATTCCTTCTTACTGTAGCATCATGACTGGTTTATTTTCTGTGCCTAATATGCATGCACTATACTAGGTGAATGATTCCTTCTTAATTTAACATCATGACTGTTTTATTCTCTGTTAATAATATGCATGCACTATACTAGATGAATGATTCTTTCTTAGTTTAGCATCACGACTGTTGTATTTTCTGTTCCTAATATGCATGCACTGTACTAGGTGAATGATTCCTTCTTAGTGTAGCATCACGACTGTTTTATTCTTT
Source organism: Protopterus annectens (assembly GCF_019279795.1). Classification (NCBI taxonomy): domain Eukaryota; kingdom Metazoa; phylum Chordata; order Ceratodontiformes; family Protopteridae; genus Protopterus; species Protopterus annectens. The sequence goes on along the minus strand of NC_056748.1, from coordinate 149,723,558 downwards.
AATACTAATATGCATGTACTATACTAGATGAATGATTCCTTCTTAGTGTAGCATTGTGACTGGTTTATTCTCTGTTCCAAATATGCATGCACTATACAAGGTGAATGATTCCTTTTTAGTTTAACATCATGACTTGTTTACTCTCTGTTCGTAATATGCATGCACTATACTAGGTGAATGATTCCTTCTTAGTGTAGCATCACGACTGTTTTGTACTCTGTCCCTAATATGCATGCACTATACTAGAGGAATGATTCCTTCTTAGTGTAGCATTGTGACTGGTTTATTCTCTGTTCCAAATATGCATGCACTATACAAGGTGAATGATTCCTTTTTAGTTTAACATCATGACTTGTTTACTCTCTGTTCGTAATATGCATGCACTGTACTAGGTGAATGATTCCTTCTTACTGTAGCATCACAACTGTTTTATTCTCTAATCCTAATATGCATGTACTATACTAGGTGAATGATTCCTTCTTACTGTAGCATCACGACTGGTTTATTCTCTGTTAATATTATGCATGCACTATACTAGGTGAATGATTCCTTCTTAGTGTAGCATCATGACTGTTTTATTTTCTGTTGCTAATATGCATGCACTGTACTAGGTGAATGATTCCTTCTAAGTGTAGCATCACAACTGGTTTGTTCTCTGTCCCTAATATGCATGCACTATACTAGGTGAATGATTCCTTCTTAGTGTAGCATTGTGACTGGTTTATTCTCTAATCCTAATATGCATGCACTATACTAGGTGAATGATTCCTTCTTATTGTAGCATCACGATTGGTTTATTTTCTGTTCCTAATATGCATGCACTATACTAGGTGAATGATTCCTTCTTACTGTAGCATCACGACTGTTTTATTCTCTGTTCCTAATATGCTTGCACTATACTAGGTGAATGATTCCTTCTTATTGTAGCATCACGACTGTTTTATTCTCTGTTAATAATATGCATGCACTATACTAGGTGAATGATTCCTTCTTATTGTAGCATCACGACTGTTTTATTTTCTGTTCCTAATATGCATGCACTATACTAGGTGAATGATTCCTTCTTAGTGTAGCATCACGACTTGTTTACTCTCTGTTCGTAATATGCATGCACTATGCTAGGTGAATGATTCCTTCTTAGTGTAGCATCATGACTGTTTTATTTTCTGTTAATAATATGCATGCACTGTACTAGGTGAATGATTCCTTCTTAGTGTAGCATCATGACTGTTTTATTCTCTAATCCTAATATGCATGCACTATTCTAGGTGAATGATTCCTTCTTAGTGTAGCATCACGACTGTTTTATTCTGTGTCCCTAATATGCATGCACTATACTAGGTGAATGATTCCTTCTTATTGTAGCATCACGACTGTTTTATTCTCTGTTAATAATATGCATGCACTATACTAGGTGAATGATTCCTTCTTAGTGTAGCATCATGACTGTTTTATTCTCTGTTAATAATATGCATGCACTATACTAGGTGAATGATTCCTTCTTAGTGTAGCATCATGACTGTTTTATTCCCTGTCCCTAATATGCATGCACTATACTAGGTGAATGATTCCTTCTTAGTGTAGCATCATGACTGGTTTATTCTCTATTCCTAATATGTATGCACTATACTAGGTGAATTATTCCTTCTTAGTTTAGCATCACGACTGTTTTATTCTCTGTTAATAATATGCATGCACTATACTAGGTGAATGATTCCTTCTTAGTGTAGCATCATGACTGTTTTATTCCCTGTCCCTAATATGCATGCACTATACTAGGTGAATGATTCCTTCTTAGTGTAGCATCATGACTGGTTTATTCTCTATTCCTAATATGTATGCACTATACTAGGTGAATTATTCCTTCTTAGTGTAGCATCATGACTGTTTTATTTTCTTTTCCTAATATGCATGCACTATACTAGGTGAATGATTCCTTCTTACTGTAGCATCACGACTGTTTTATTCTCTGTTGCTAATATGCATGCACTATACTAGGTGAATGATTCCTTCTTAGTGTAGCATCATGACTGTTTTATTCTCTGTTAATAATATGCATGCACTATACTAGGTGAATGATTCCTTCTTAGTGTAGCATCACGACTGTTTTATTCTCTGTTCCTAATAAGCATGTACTATACTAGGTGAATGATTCCTTCTTACTGTAGCATCACGACTGTTTTATTCCCTGTTTCTAATATGCATGCACTATACAAGGTGAATGATTCCTTCTTAGTGTAGCATCACGACTGTTTTATTCTCTGTCCCTAATATGGGTGCACTATACTAGATGAATGATTCTTTCTTAGTTTAGCATCACGACTGTTTTATTCTCTGTTAATAATATGCATGCACTATACTAGGTGAATGATTCCTTCTAAGTGTAGAATCACGACTGTTGTATTTTCTGTTCCTAATATGCATGCACTGTACTAGGTGAATGATTCTTTCCTAGTTTAGCATCACGACTGTTTTATTCTCTGTTAATAATATGCATGCACTATACTAGATGAATGATTCTTTCTTAGTTTAGCATCACGACTGTTTTATTCTCTGTCCCTAATACGCATGCACTATACTAGGTGAATGATTCCTTCTTAGTGTAGAATCACGACTGGTTTATTCTCCGTTCCTAATATGTATGCACTATACTAGGTGAATGATTCCTTCATAGTGTAGCATCATGACTGTTTTATTTTCTGTTCCTTATATGCATGCACTATACTAGGTGAATGATTCCTTCTTAGTGTAGCATTATCACTGGTTTATTCGTTGTTCCTAATATGCATGCACTATACTAGGTGAGTGATTCCTTCTTAGTGTAGCATCACGACTGGTTTATTCTCTGTTTCTAATACGCATGCACTATACTAGGTGAATGATTCATTCTTAGCGTAGCATCGTGACTGGTTTATTCTCTGTTTCTAATACGCATGCACTATACTAGGTGAATGATTCCTTCTTAGTGTAGAATCATGACTGTTTTATTCTCTGTCCCTAATATGCATGCACTATACTAGGTGAATGATTCCTTCTTAGTTTAGCATCACAACTTGTTTTTTCTCTGTTCCTAATATGCATGCACTGTACTAGATGAATGATTCCTTCTTAGTGTAGCATCGCGACTGTTTTATTCTCTAATCCTAATATGCATGTACTATACTAGATGAATGATTCCTTCTTAGTGTAGAATTGTGACTGGTTTATTCTCTGTTCCAAATATGCATGCACTATACAAGGTGAATGATTCCTTTTTAGTTTAACATCATGACTTGTTTACTCTCTGTTCGTAATATGCATGCACTATACTAGGTGAATTATTCCTTCTTACTGTAGCATCACGACTATTGTATTTTCTGTTCCTAATATGCATGCACTATACTAGGTGAATGATTCCTTCTTAGTGTAGCATCATGACTTGTTTACTCTCTGTTCGTAGTATGCATGCACTATACTAGGTGAATGATTCCTTCTTAGTGTAGCATCACGACTGTTTTATTCTCTGTTAATAATATGCATGCACTATACTAGGTGAATAATTCCTTCTTAGTGTAGCATCATGACTGTTTTATTCTCTGTTAATAATATGCATGCACTATACTAGGTGAATGATTCCTTCTTAGTGTAGCATCATGACTGTTTTATTCTCTGTTAATAATATGCATGCACTATACTAGGTGAATGATTCCTTCTTAGTGTAGCATCATGACTGTTTTATTTTCTGTTCTTAATATGCATGCACTATACTAGGTGAATGATTCCTTCTTAGTGTAGCATCACGACTGTTTTATTCTCTGTTGCTAATACGCATGCACTATACCAGGTGAATGATTCCTTCTTAGTGTAGCATCATGACTGTTTTATTTTCTGTTTTTAATATGCATGCACTATACTAGGTGAATGATTCCTTCTTAGTGTAGCATTGTGACTGGTTTATTCTCTAATCCTAATATGCATGCACTATACTAGGTGAATGATTCCTTCTTAGTGTAGCATCACGACTGTTTTATTCTGTTTCCCTAATATGCATGCACTATACTAGGTGAATGATTCCTTCTTATTGTAGCATCACGACTGTTTTATTCTCTGTTAATAATATGCATGCACTATACTAGGTGAATGATTCCTTCTTACTGTAGCATCACGTCTGTTTAATTTTCTGTCCCTAATATGCATGCACTATACTAGGTGAATGATTCCTTCTTAGTGTAGCATCACGACTGGTTTATTCTCTGTCCCTAATATGCATGCACTATACTAGGTGAATGATTCCTCCTTAGTGTAGCATCACGACTGGTTTATTCCCTGTTCCTAATATGCATGCACTATACTAGGTGAATGATTCCTCCTTAGTTTAGCATCACGACTGTTTTATTCTCTGTTCGTAATATGCATGCACTATACTAGGTGAATGATTCCTTCTTAGTGTAGCATCATGACTGTTTTATTCTCTAATCCTAATATGCATGCACTATACTAGGTGAATGATTCCTTCTTAGTGTAGCATCACGAATGTTTTATTCTCTAATCCTAATATGCATGCACTATACTAGGTGAATGATTCCTTCTTACTGTAGCATCACGACTGGTTTATTCTCTGTCCCTAATATGCATGCACTATACTAGGTGAATGATTCCTTCTTACTGTAGCATCACGACTGTTTTGTTCTCTGTCCCTAATACGCATGCACTATAGTAGGTGAATGATTCCTTCTTAGTGTAGCATCATGACTGTTTTATTCCCTGTCCCTAATATACATGCACTATACTAGGTGAATGATTCCTTCTTAGTGTAGCATCATGACTGTTTTATTCTCTGTTCTTAATATGCGTGCACTATACTAGGTGAATGATTCCTTCTTAGTGTAGCATCATGACTGTTTTATTCTCTGTCCCTAATATGCTTGCGCTATACTAGGTGAATGATTCCTCCTTAGTGTAGCATCACGACTGTTTTATTCCCTGTCCCTAATACGCATGCACTATACTAGGTGAATGATTCCTTCTTAGTGTAGCATCATGACTGCTTTATTCTCTGTCCCTAATGTGCTTGCACTATACTAGGTGAATGATTCCTCCTTAGTGTAGCATCACGACTGGTTTATTCTCTGTCCCTAATACGCATGCACTATACTAGGTGAATGATTCCTTCTTAGTGTAGCATCATGACTGTTTTATTCTCTGTTCCTAATATACATGCACTATACTAGGTGAATGATTCCTCCTTAGTGTAGCATCACGACTGTTTTATTCTCTGTTAATATTATGCATGCACTATACTAGGTGAATGATTCCTTCTTAGTGTAGCATCATGACTGGTTTATTCTCTAATCCTAATATGCATGCACTATACTAGCTGAATGATTCCTTCTTAGTGTAGCATCATGACTGGTTTATTCTCTGTTATTAATATGCATGCACTATACTAGGTGAATGATTCCTTCTTAGTGTAGAATCACGACAGTTTTATTCTCTGTCCCTAATACGCATGCACTATACTAGGTGAATGATTCCTTCTTAGTGTAGCATCATGACTGTTTTATTCTCTGTTGCTAATATGCATGCACTATACTAGATGAATGATTCCTTCTTAGTGTAGGATCACGACTTGTTTTTTCTCTGTTTCTAATATGCATGCACTATACTAGGTGAATGATTCCTTCTTAGTGTAGAATCACGACTGTTTTATTCTCTGTCCCTAATATGCATGCATTATACTAGGTGAATGATTCATTCTTAGCGTAGCATCATGACTGTTTTATTCTCTGTTGCTAATATGCTTGCACTATACTAGGTGAATGATTCCTCCTTAGTGTAGCATCACGACTGTTTTATTCCCTGTTTCTAATATGCATGCACTATACTAGGTGAATGATTCCTCCTTAGTGTAGTATCACGACTGGTTTATTCTCTGTTTCTAATACGCATGCACTATACTAGGTGAATGATTCCTTCTTAGTGTAGAATCACGACTGTTTTATTCTCTGTCCCAAATATGCATGCATTATACTAGGTGAATGATTCATTCTTAGCGTAGCATCATGACTGTTTTATTCTCTGTTGCTAATATGCTTGCACTATACTAGGTGAATGATTCCTCCTTAGTGTAGCATCACGACTGTTTTATTCCCTGTTTCTAATATGCATGCACTATACTAGGTGAATGATTCCTTCTTAGTGTAGCATCATGACTGTTTTATTTTCTGTTCCTAATATGCATGCACTATACTAGGTGAATGATTCCTTCTTAGTGTAGCATCATGACTGTTTTATTTTCTGTTCTTAATATGCATGCACTATACTAGGTGAATGATTCATTCTTAGCGTAGCATCACGACTGTTTTATTCTCTGTTGCTAATATGCATGCACTATACTAGGTGAATGATTCCTTCTTAGTGTAGCATCACGATTGTTTTATTCTCTGTTTCTAATATGCAAGCACTATACTAGGTGAATGATTCCTTCTTAGTGTAGCATCATGACTGTTTTATTTTCTGTCCCTAATATGCATGCACTATACTAGGTGAATGATTCCTTCTTAGTGTAGCATCATGACTGTTTTATTTTCTGTTCCTAATATGCATGCACTATACTAGGTGAATGATTCATTCTTAGCGTAGCATCACGACTGTTTTATTCTCTGTTGCTAATATGCTTGCACTATACTAGGTGAATGATTCCTCCTTAGTGTTGCATCATGACTGTTTTATTCCCTGTTCCTAATATGCATGCACTATACTAGGTGAATGATTCCTTCTTAGTGTAGCATCATGAGTGTTTTATTCTCTGTTGCTAATATGCATGCACTATACTAGATGAATGATTCCTCCTTAGTGTAGCATCACGACTGGTTTATTCTCTGTTTCTAATACGCATGCACTATACTAGGTGAATGATTCCTTCTTAGTGTAGAATCACGACTGTTTTATTCTCTGTCCCTAATATGCATGCATTATACTAGGTGAATGATTCATTCTTAGCGTAGCATCATGACTGTTTTATTCTCTGTTTCTAATATGCATGCACTATACTAGGTGAATGATTCCTTCTTAGTGTAGCATCATGACTGTTTTATTTTCTGTTCCTAATATGCATGCACTATACTAGGTGAATGATTCCTTCTTAGTGTAGCATCATGACTGTTTTATTTTCTGTTCCTAATATGCATGCACTATACTAGCTGAATGATTCCTTCTTAGTGTAGCATCATGACTGTTGTATTCTCTGTTGCTAATATGCATGCACTATACTAGGTGAATGATTCCTTCTTAGTGTAGCATCACGACTTTTTTATTCTCTGTCCCTAATATGCATGCACTATACTAGGTGAATGATTCCTTCTTAGTGTAGCATCACGACTGTTTTATTCTCTGTCCCTAATATGCATGCACTATACTAGGTGAATGATTCATTTCTAGTATAGCATCACGACTGGTTTATTCTCTGTTCCTAATATGCATGCACTATACTAGGTGAATGATTCCTCCTTAGTGTAGCATCACGACTGGTTTATTCTCTGTCCCTAATATGCCTGCACTATACTAGGTGAATGATTCCTCCTTAGTGTAGCATCACGACTGGTTTATTCCCTGTTCCTAATATGCATGCACTATACTAGGTGAATGATTCCTTCTTAGTGTAGCATCATGACTGTTTTATTTTCTGTCCCTAATATGCATGCACTATACTAGGTGAATGATTCCTTCTTAGTGTAGCATCATGACTGTTTTATTTTCTGTTCTTATTATGCATGCACTATACTAGGTGAATGATTCATTCTTAGCGTAGCATCATGACTGTTTTATTCTCTGTTGCTAATATGCATGCACTATACTAGGTGAATGATTCCTTCTTAGTGTAGCATCACGACTGGTTTATTCTCTGTTCCTAATATGCATGCACTATACTAGGTGAATGATTCCTTCTTAGTGTAGCATCATGACTGTTTTATTTTCTGTTCTTAATATGCATGCACTATACTAGGTGAATGATTCATTCTTAGCGTAGCATCATGACTGTTTTATTCTCTGTTGCTAATATGCATGCACTATACTAGGTGAATGATTCCTTCTTAGTGTAGCATCACGACTGGTTTATTCTCTGTTCCTAATATGCATGCACTATACTAGGTGAATGATTCCTTCTTAGTGTAGCATCATGACTGTTTTATTCTCTGTTCCTAATATGCATGCACTATACTAGGTGAATGATTCCTTCTTAGTGTAGCATCACGACTGTTTTATTCTCTGTCCCTAATATGCATGCACTATACTAGGTGAATGATTCCTTCTTAGTTTATCATCACGACTGTTTTATTCTCTGTTCCTAATATGCATGCACTATACTAGGTGAATGATTCCTTCTTAGTGTAGCATCACAACTGTTTTATTCTCTGTCCCTAATATGCATGCACTATACTAGGTGAATGATTCCTTCTTAGTGTAACATCACGACTGTTTTATTCTCTGTTCTTAATATGCGTGAACTGTACTAGGTGAATGATTCCTTCTTACTGTAGCATCACGACTGTTTTATTCTCTGTTAATAATATGCATGCACTATACTAGGTGAATAATTCCTTCTTAGTGTAGCATCATGACTGTTTTATTCTCTAATCCTAATATGCATGCACTATACTAGGTGAATGATTCCTTCTTAGTGTAGCATCACGACTGTTTTATTCTCTGTCCCTAATATGCATGCACTATACTAGGTGAATGATTCCTTCTTAGTGTAGCATCACGACTGTTTTATTCTCTGTCCCTAATATGCATGCACTATACTAGGTGAATGATTCCTTCTTAGTGTAGCATCACGACTGTTTTATTCTCTGTCCCTAATATGCATGCACTATACTAGGTGAATGATTCCTTCTTACTGTAGCATCACGACTTGTTTACTCTCTGTTCCTCATATGCATGCACTATACTAGGTGAATGATTCCTTCTTAGTGTAGCATCACGACTGGTGTATTCTCTAATCCTAATATGCATGCACTATACTAGGTGAATGATTCCTTCTTAGTGTAGCATCACGACTGTTTTATTCTCTGTCCCTAATATGCATGCACTATACTAGGTGAATGATTCCTTCTTAGTGTAGCATCACGACTGTTTTATTCTCTGTCCCTAATATGCATGCACTATACTAGGTGAATGATTCCTTCTTAGTGTAGCATCACGACTGTTTTATTCTCTGTTCCTAATATGCATGCACTATACTAGGTGAATGATTCCTTCTTAGTGTAGCATCACGACTGTTTTATTCTCTGTTAATAATATGCATGCACTATACTAGGTGAATGATTCCTTCTTAGTGTAGCATCATGACTGTTTTATTTTCTGTTCCTAATATGCATGCACTATACTAGGTGAATGATTCCTTCTTAGTGTAGCATCACGACTGTTTTATTCTCTGTTCCTAATATGCATGCACTATACTAGGTGAATGATTCCTTCTTAGTGTAGCATCACGACTGTTTTATTCTCTGTTAATAATATGCATGCACTATACTAGGTGAATGATTCCTTCTTAGTGTAGCATCATGACTGGTTTATTCTCTGTTCCTAATATGCATGCACTATACTAGGTGAATGATTCCTTCTTAGTGTAGCATCACGACTGTTTTATTCTCTGTCCCTAATATGCATGCACTATACTAGGTGAATGATTCCTTCTTAGTGTAGCATCACGACTTGTTTACTCTCTGTTCCTAATATGCATGCACTATACTAGGTGAATGATTCCTTCTTAGTGTAGCATCACGACTTGTTTATTCTCTGTCCCTAATATGCATGCACTATACTAGGTGAATGATTCCTTCTTAGTGTAGCATCATGACTGGTTTATTCTCTGTCCCTAATATGCATGCACTATACTAGGTGAATGATTCCTTCTTACTGTAGCATCACGACTGTTTTATTCTCTGTCCCTAATATGCATGCACTATACTAGGTGAATGATTCCTTCTTAGTGTAGCATCATGACTGGTTTATTCTCTGTTCCTAATATGCATGCACTATACTAGGTGAATGATTCCTTCTTAGTGTAGCATCACAACTGTTTTATTCTCTGTCCCTAATATGCATGCACTATACTAGGTGAATGATTCCTTCTTAGTGTAGCATCATGACTGTTTTATTTTCTGTTCTTAATATGCATGCACTATACTAGGTGAATGATTCATTCTTAGCGTAGCATCATGACTGTTTTATTCTCTGTTGCTAATATGCTTGCACTATACTAGGTGAATGATTCCTCCTTAGTGTAGCATCACGACTGTTTTATTCCCTGTCCCTAATACGCATGCACTATACTAGGTGAATGATTCCTTCTTAGTGTAGCATCATGAGTGTTTTATTTTCTGTCCCTAATATGCATGCACTATACTAGGTGAATGATTCCTTCTTAGTGTAGCATCATGACTGTTTTATTTTCTGTTCTTAATATGCATGCACTATACTAGGTGAATGATTCATTCTTAGCGTAGCATCATGACTGTTTTATTCTCTGTTGCTAATATGCTTGCACTATACTAGGTGAATGATTCCTCCTTAGTGTAGCATCATGACTGGTTTATTCTCTGTTAATAATATGCATGCACTATACTAGGTGAATGATTCCTTCTTAGTGTAGCATCATTACTGTTTTATTCTCTGTTCCTAATATGCATGCACTATACTAGGTGAATGATTCCTTCTTAGTGTAGCATCACGACTGGTTTATTCTCTGTTCCTAATATGCATGCACTATACTAGGTGAATGATTCCTTCTTAGTGTAGCATCATGACTGTTTTATTTTCTGTTCCTAATATGCATGCACTATACTAGGTGAATGATTCCTTCTTAGTGTAGCATCATGACTGTTTTATTTTCTGTTCCTAATATGCATGCACTATACTAGGTGAATGATTCATTCTTAGCGTAGCATCATGACTGTTTTATTCTCTGTTGCTAATATGCATGCACTATACTAGGTGAATGATTCCTTCTTAGTGTAGCATCATGACTGTTTTATTTTCTGTTCCTAATATGCATGCACTATACTAGGTGAATGATTCCTTCTTAGTGTAGCATCATGACTGTTTTATTCTCTGTTGCTAATATGCATGCACTATACTAGGTGAATGATTCCTTCTTAGTGTAGCATCATGACTGTTTTATTTTCTGTTCCTAATATGCATGCACTATACTAGGTGAATGATTCCTTCTTAGTGTAGCATCACGACTGTTTTATTCTCTGTTCCTAATATGCATGCACTATACTAGGTGAATGATTCCTTCTTAGTGTAGCATCACGACTGGTTTATTTTCTGTTCCTAATATGCATGCACTATACTAGGTGAATGATTCCTTCTTAGTGTAGCATCACGACTGGTGTATTCTCTAATCCTAATATGCATGCACTATACTAGGTGAATGATTCCTTCTTAGTGTAGCATCATGACTGTTTTATTCTCTGTTCCTAATATGCATGCACTATACTAGGTGAATGATTCCTTCTTAGTGTAGCATCATGACTGGCTTATTCTCTGTTCGTAATATGCATGCACTATACTAGGTGAATGATTCCTTCTTAGTGTAGCATTGTGACTGGTTTATTCTCTGTTCGTAATATGCATGCACTATACTAGGTGAATTATTCCTTCTTAGTGTAGCATCACGACTGGTTTATTCTCTGTCCCTAATATGCATGCACTATACTAGGTGAATGATGCCTTCTTAGTGTAGCATCATGACTGTTTTATTCTCTAATCCTAATACGCATGCACTATACTAGGTGAATTATTCCTTCTTAGTGTAGCATCACGACTGGTTTATTCTCTGTCCCTAATATGCATGCACTATACTAGGTGAATGATTCCTTCTTAGTGTAGCATCATGACTGTTTTATTATCTGTTCCTAATATGCATGCACTATACTAGGTGAATGATTCCTTCTTAGTGTAGCATCACGACTGGTTTATTCTCTGTACCTAATATGCATGCACTATACTAGGTGAATGATTCCTTCTTACTGTAGCATCATGACTGTTTTATTCCCTGCCCCTAATACGCATGCACTATACTAGGTGAATTATTCCTTCTTAGTGTAGCATCATGACTGTTTTATTCTCTGTTCCTAATATACATGCACTATACTAGGTGAATGATTCCTTCTTAGTGTAGCATCATGATTGTTTTATTCCCTGTTTCTAATATGCATGCACTATACTAGGTGAATGATTCCTTCTTAGTGTAGCATCATGACTGTTTTATTCTCTGTCCCTAATATGCATGCACTATACTAGGTGAATGATTCCTTCTTAGTGTAGCATCATGACTGTTTTATTCTCTGTCCCTAATATGCATGCACTATACTAGGTGAATGATTCCTTCTTAGTGTAGCATCACAACTGTTTTATTCTCTAATCCTAGCATGCATGCACTGTACTAGATGAATGATTCTTTCTTAGTTTAGCATCACGACTGTTTTATTCTCTGTTCGTAATATGCATGCACTATACTAGGTGAATGATTCCTTCTTAGTGTAGCATTGTGACTGTTTTATTCTCTGTCCCTAATATGCATGCACTATACTAGGTGAATGATTCCTTCTTAGTGTAGCATCACGACTGGTTTATTCTCTGTACCTAATATGCGTGCACTATACTAGGTGAATGATTCCTTCTTACTGTAGCATCATGACTGTTTTATTCTCTGTCCCTAATATGCGTGCACTGTGCTAGGTGAATGATTCCTTCTTAGTGTAGCATCACGACTGTTTTATTCTCTGTTAATAATATGCATGCACTATACTAGGTGAATGATTCCTTCTTACTGTAGCATCATGAGTGTTTTATTTTCTGTCCCTAATATGCATGCACTATACTAGGTGAATGATTCCTTCTTAATTTAGCATCACAACTGTTTTATTCTCCGTTAATAATATGCATGCACTATACTAGGTGAATGATTCCTTCTTAATTTAGCATCACAACTGTTTTATTCTCTGTTAATAATATGCATGCACTATACTAGGTGAATGATTCCTTCTTAGTGTAGCATTATCACTGGTTTATTATTTGTTCCTAATATGCATGCACTATACTAGGTGAATGATTCCTTCTTAGTGTAGCATCACGACTGGTTTATTCTCTGTCCCTAAGATGCATGCACTATACTAGGTGAATGATTCCTTCTTATTGTAGCATCACAACTGTTTTATTCCCTGTTTCTAATATGCATGCACTATACTAGGTGAATGATTCCTTCTTAGTGTAGCATCATGAGTGTTTTATTTTCTGTCCCTAATATGCATGCACTATACTAGGTGAATGATTCCTCCTTAGTGTAGCATCACGACTGGTTTATTCTCTGTCCCTAATATGCATGCACTATACTAGGTGAATGATTCATTCTTAGCGTAGCATCATGACTGGTTTATTCTCTGTCCCTAATATGCATGCACTATACTAGGTGAATGATTCCTCCTTAGTGTAGCATCACGACTGTTTTATTATCTGTTCCTAATATGCTTGCACTATACTAGGTGAATGATTCCTTCTTAGCGTAGCATCACGACTGTTTTATTCTCTGTTAATAATATGCATGCACTATACTAGGTGAATGATTCCTTCTTAGTGTAGCATCATGAGTGTTTTATTTTCTGTCCCTAATATGCATGCACTATACTAGGTGAATGATTCCTTCTTAATTTAGCATCACAACTGTTTTATTCTCCGTTAATAATATGCATGCACTATACTAGGTGAATGATTCCTTCTTAATTTAGCATCACAACTGTTTTATTCTCTGTTAATAATATGCATGCACTATACTAGGTGAATGATTCCTTCTTAGTGTAGCATTATCACTGGTTTATTATTTGTTCCTAATATGCATGCACTATACTAGGTGAATGATTCCTTCTTAGTGTAGCATCACGACTGGTTTATTCTCTGTCCGTAAGATGCATGCACTATACTAGGTGAATGATTCCTTCTTAGTGTAGCATCACAATTGTTTTATTCTCTGTTTCTAATATGCAAGCACTATACTAGGTGAATGATTCCTTCTTAGTGTAGCATCATGAGTGTTTTATTTTCTGTCCCTAATATGCATGCACTATACTAGGTGAATGATTCCTCCTTAGTGTAGCATCACGACTGGTTTATTCTCTGTCCCTAATATGCATGCACTATACTAGGTGAATGATTCATTCTTAGCGTAGCATCATGACTGGTTTATTCTCTGTCCCTAATATGCATGCACTATACTAGGTGAATGATTCCTCCTTAGTGTAGCATCACGACTGTTTTATTATCTGTTCCTAATATGTTTGCACTATACTAGGTGAGTGATTCCTTCTTAGCGTAGCATCACGACTGTTTTATTCTCTGTTAATAATATGCATGCACTATACTAGGTGAATGATTCCTTCTTAGCGTAGCATCATGACTGTTTTATTCTCTGTTCCTAATATGCATGCACTATACTAGGTGAATGATTCCTTCTTAGTGTAGCATCACGACTGTTTTATTCTCTGTTCCTAATATGCATGCACTATACTAGGTGAATGATTCCTTCTTACTGTAACATCACGACTGTTTTATTCTGTGTCCCTAATATGCATGCACTATACTAGGTGAATGATTCCTTCTTAGTTTAGCATCACGACTGTTTTATTCTCTGTTCCTAATATGCATGCACTATACTAGGTGAATGATTCCTTCTTACTGTAACATCACGACTGTTTTATTCTGTGTCCCTAATATGCATGCACTATACTAGGTGAATGATTCCTTCTTAGTTTAGCATCACCACTGTTTTATTCTGTGTCCCTAATATGCATGCACTGTACTAGGTGAATGATTCCTTCTTACTGTAGCATCACGACTGTTTTATTCTCTGTTCCTAATATGCTTGCACTATACTAGGTGAATGATTCCTTCTTATTGTAGCATCATGACTGTTTTATTCTCTGTACCTAATATGCGTGCACTATACTAGGTGAATGATTCCTTCTTACTGTAGCATCACGACTGTTTTATTCTCTGTTCCTAATATGCATGCACTATACTAGGTGAATGATTCCTTCTTAGTGTAGCATCACGACTGTTTTATTCTCTGTCCCTAATATGCATGCACTATACTAGGTGAATGATTCCTTCTTAGTGTAGCATCACGACTGTTTTATTCTCTGTTCCTAATATGCATGCACTATACTAGGTGAATGATTCCGTCTTAGTGTAGCATCACGACTGTTGTATTCTCTGTTCCTAATATGCATGCACTATACTAGGTGAATGATTCATTCTTAGTTTAGCATTGTGACTGGTTTATTCTCTGTTCCTAATATGCATGCACTATACTAGGTGAATGATTCCTTCTTAGTGTAGCATCACGACTGTTTTATTCTCTGTTAATAATATGCATGCACTATACTAGGTGAATGATTCCTTCTTAGTGTAGCATCATGACTGTTTTATTCTCTGTTAATAATATGCATGCACTATACTAGGTGAATGATTCCTTCTTAGTGTAGCATCACGACTGGTTTATTTTCTGTTCCTAATATGCATGCACTATACTAGGTGAATGATTCCTTCTTATTGTAGAATCACGACTGTTTTACTCTCCGTTCCTAATATGCATGCACTATACTAGGTGAATGATTCCTTCTTAGTGTAGCATTGTGACTGGTTTATTTTCTGTTCCTAATATGCATGCACTATACTAGGTGAATGATTCCTTCTTAGTGTAGCATCATGACTGTTTTATTCTCTGTTCCTAATATGCATGCACTATACTAGGTGAATGATTCCTTCTTAGTGTAGCATCGTGACTGGTTTATTCCCTATTCCTAATATGCATGCACTATACTAGGTGAATGATTCCTTCTTAGTGTAGCATCGTGACTGGTTTATTCCCTATTCCTAATAGGCATGCACTATACTAGGTGAATGATTCCTTCTTAGTGTAGCATTGTGACTGGTTTATTTTCTGTTCCTAATATGCATGCACTATACTAGGTGAATGATTCCTTCTTAGTGTAGCATCACGACTGGTTTATTCTCTGTCCCTAATATGCATGCAGGAATATACGGTCTTGCTTCTGGGAATGTAAAAGTCTCTTTCTAGTTCAGCTTTTTTCCTATGCCAATACTTTTTCCATTCCTTTAACTATTCATCAACCTCTTCTCTAGATCCAATGATTGACATGTGACTTATATATTGTATCTCTGCTATGTTTTTTTACTGTAGGCTGACTGTTATACTGCCTCATATGTTTTGATGGACTTTAAAGTCAAACTCTTCCTTGCTCTGGTCCTCTTTTTCTTCAAATATGTCAAAATATATCCTCTGCCTAATGCAGACTGTTGCATCTTTCTATATACTGTCCTTTCTGTTGTGTCTGAACAACTGATTGCTGACGTTTCCATATGTCAGTCTCCCTCTTCATGTGCCCATACATTTTTGTACAGCTATTATTTTTGCGACTTATTCTTATATCATTTAAACTGCTCATTGTCATGCTTAAATCTTTGCAGTTACTCAATATAACCCTGAATTCCTTCCTGCCATCCTCGTCTATCATGTTCTCTACTTTTTAACCAATCTGATTTTCTTGTTACCTTTGACTAATAGCATGTACCACTCTCCATTTACAGCTGACAATACCACTGATTGTTCCTTCTCATTCTGATAGGGGTCGTATAGCATCCAGCGTGTTACCCTTTTTGTTTACTTATACCTCTTGCTACGCTTCTTTTGTCCTTTTGTCAGTCTGTGCCAACGCTGCCTTCCACCTCATTCAGCAAGCCTGTCCATCCAGAGAGAGAAATGAAGGCCATCGAAGGCTTAAACATCGTCTTCCTCTCATGTTCCTTTACATTTTCTTTGTTTACTTACTTACTGGCACAAACTATTAAATCTAAATCTCAGCAGGTGACTCATTGTTTTGCAACTCTGTTGGAACATTCTGGAATCAGCTCCCTTCTGAACTTACAGCAAACCTGACTATTAACCAATTTAAAACATCTCTCAAAAAATTCCTAAAAAGTCACTGGCTGTGCCCCTGTACCAACCCCGACTAACCAGCTCACCACTCTCTTCAGAACCGGGCTATCTGTAAAATAGTCAATGTTTCAGACTTAGTCTCATTCTCATGTCCATATGTATGTATGACTACTGAATCTCTCTTCACTACCTGGTTATCTGTAAAATAGTCATTGTTTCAGACTTAGTCTCATTCTCATATCTATCGTACTACTGAATCTCTCTTCACTACCTGGTTATCTGTAAAATAGTCAGTGTTTCAGACTTAGTCTCATTCTCATATGTATTGTACTACTGAATGACAGGCTACCTTTTTCAGCCTTGTACCACTAAAAATGTCTACCTTCGAACAAGAAAACTACAATGTTAAGTTTAAGTATGTATGTATTCCAAGTATGCATATAATCCTATAATTCTATACTGGTATCATATGTGACTGTATAAAACTGCTACTGTTTAACTCTTATGTAACTATCCACATGTGGAGCTTTTCTCCCCGGTCCTCTGCTGAAAATGGACCTGTGTCCAGTCGGACTATCCCGGTTAACAAATGTAAAATAAAAAAATAAATAAAATTTTGTTAACTGGAGTACAGCACTGATGTCCTTATCAAACACTGAGCAAGATATCCAAAGATATGCACATTCAGTGACATGTAGGGAGTTTACAAAAGATAAAAATAAAACTGCACATAGAGATTAATCCATGTGGGTTTAGCAACAAAACAGTATACAGTGATTTATACATACATGTATAAAAAAAAACTACGGAAGTGAATACTGCTAATAGTTTGCACCAGAAAGGAATTGACTAATAGACCTGACAAGGTCCATTCACAGTGCCTGCAAGAGATTTAAGAAACACTTGTATTTGGGAAGCAGTATGTTTTTAAGTAATGTGTATGGAATTTAAGGTACGAATATATTTCCTTTAGATTTTTTGGAAGGTAATCCAAAGCACTAATGCCAGCATAGGAAAACTATATGCAGAGAAGTTTCTCCTTAGAATAAGAAGGGCTGGACCGAAGGGTGGGAGAGAGGTTAAAGCTGAATTTTTAAAGGTGAGACAGATTTCAAAAAAACAAAAGTGAAAGATTTCTGTTGGATTAGTTTAAAAATTAAAACTCCAAGTAGGAGCCTACACCGCTGTTTTATTGGGAGCTATAGAAGATATTTAGTATTCCAACGATTACACCAAATGAACAATTGATAAAAAGGATAGACTCCACATCTTCAAAAGCTGAATGTTTATTATATTGTGCAGTCCGTTCAACTCAGCACAGCCTTGACCACAGCAAATAGCTAAAACAGCTAGAATATACACAGGAACACACAGTTGCAGTAAAATGTCCATACCATACACAAATCCAAGGTTAAGCGCTTTCAGTTTGTTAGGTTCCTGCCCCCATTCAGATTATCATGATTAATCACATCAGAGGGACTTCCAGTGTGACTGCACAATGAACAACTATTTAAATTCAGCTCTCCCAGTGTGAAAACAGAAAATGAGAAAAGTGAGACAGTTCATTTCACAATCTGTGTAAAATTTAGTTACTGGTTAGTAAGTACACTGACTGGATGCCAGCAAAGAAATATGGAGAACCTGAAATAAAAGGTTAATAGAAAACAATGTCTGGGAAGAATCCTGTAAATCCTGTAGCTGTTCAGCAAAAAAAAAAAAAAAGTTTAAGCTTCAGTATTACTTTAGGAGATGCCATCCAGTAATCTAGAGGAAAAACATATCAAATGTACTCAAAGGTGATTAAAACAAATGAAACGCTGAAGGAGGTGATGAAAACAAATGAAACGTTGAAGGAGGTGATTAAAACAAATGAAACATTGAAGGAGGTGATGAAAACAAATGAAACGTTGAAGGAGGTGATGAAAACAAATGAAACGTTGAAGGAGGTGATTAAAACAAATGAAATGTTGAAGGAGGTGATGAAAACAAATGAAACGTTGAAGGAAGTTATTAAAACAAATGAAACATTGAAGGAAGTGATGAAAACAAATGAAACGTTGAAGGAGGTGATTAAAACAAATGAAACTTTGAAGGAGGTGATTAAAACAAATGAAACGTTGAAGGAGGTGATGAAAACAAATGAAACGTTGAAGGAGGTGATGAAAACAAATGAAACATTGAAGGAGGTGATGAAAACAAATGAAACAAAGAAGTACATCAACTCAAATAAAAAAGGCTAGATGAATAGAAGAAGTTTTAACTAGCTAATCAGATGAACTGATAAAGCTGCAAAAAATTGAGGTTGAAATGAAGAAAAGCCTGGCTGAGTATAAGATTGCTCAAGAAGAGCAGTTTCTAAAAAATAATAGAGTAAGAAGACAGAGCATACAGAGAAATCCTGAGAATTTTAGCTGCACCAGTAAAACTGGAAGGAATGGACTGTATTTGTTTTATAAAAGCATGCATAAGCACTTGGGCTGGTGGTCTACAGCAGGATTTGTTAATTGAAGGGGCACACTGTGTGTATGCTCCAAACCTGGCCATGAGAAAGCAGCCAAGACCTATATTATTAAAGATGTAGTCGTAACAGCAGAAAGAGATGGTCATGAAAAAATGTCAGATGAGAAAAGTATTAAATATTGGAGAAAGCAGAGTGTTTGTGAAAAATGCTTAGTCACTGTTCACCAGGCAGAAGAGAAGCAAATTCATCCCAGCAATCTGGAAATGTCATGAGCCAGGTGTGAGATTCCATCTACTGTAGCCATCTGTCTTCAGAATATTTTTCCTGGAGGATTAAAGACATTTGCTGATGCAGATCAGGCTAAGTAGTAAATTAAAAAGTTTATCCAACAAAAAGCGAGAGAGCAAACAGAAGTATCTGTTCTGTGTTTGCATTTTATATGATTTCTTGTTTTGAGAAATCTGTAGTCTGTAGGCCTTTGTTTTGGGGCAGCATGTTAGGTGACAATTTGATATGTTCCTGATCCAGGGAAACCTTTAGTTGCCTTTTTTTTTGCTTCCTTGACTGATTTTTAATACACAGTAGTGTAGTCTGGCCTGCTATTCCAGCAAGGCTTGGGCTACATTTGCAAGCAAACTTGTGAGCAGGTCCTTAATGGTTGGGGGACTAGGTTTGTGCCACTTTAGGTATCCCGTTAGAACAACATAGGTTACAGGAAGATAGTAGGTCCTTTGTACAATCTACGGTATTAACTTATGGGGATATAAGTAGTAAAGTGCAACATAAACTGGCAAAGAACTGAATCATATTTAGGGGTAATAATGAGATCTTTCAAAGTTTTTGGTAATACCCCTAGATTTGTATTTAAAACAGATTTTAATCTAAAATATTTATTTGAACATCCAACAATCCCTGTTAATTTGAGTTTAAAAGGAACTACCAAATGTGGTTCTTGTAATTATTGTAGGTATAGTCTTGAGGGGAGCAACATTTGGGTTGGTGACCCCCTTATTAATGTCAGGTTAGCCACTGGGAAATGAAGTTCTAAAGGGCTGGTTCTCTGTCTTGTCCAGGTTTTCATTTTGTTATTTTACAGATAGTAAAGGAAGACATTAGGTGTGGACACTGGCAAAATAAACTGGAGATTGTGGAGTGTTGTGGCAACTGAGGTTAAATGCCACTGCATGTCCTGGAATCAATGATTGTTGTTCCCTAATGTCGATTTTAAAATATAAAGCTACTATTTTATAGTAAATTTTAGGGTATGTTTTTAAGTTAAACTATTGGCTGTTGATGTGATGATGTCATATATTATAATTAAGTTTTAAATTAGTGGGTGGAGTTATTTATACTGTATTTAAGTGCATAGTAAACATTGTTAATTTGTTCTGATGAAGTCTTGATTGTTCAGGATGAAAGCGCTTGACTGGATTTTTTCTGATGTGTGTTTTTCATCGTTCTGGTTTTTGACACTATTAAATGGAGTATTGCCACAGACTGGGCTTGGCAATTCATTACAAGGTGTTTGATTTTGTTCTACATTTGTAACCAGACACGTATTAGGCTCTCTGCTCATGTTTTAAAAACAGAAAATGAAGAAGGAAAGTAATTTTCTTTTCTTTCTTTGTCTCTGTACTTTCTTTTAAAGCCATTTAAATCTGCCCGCCAAAATGTCTGCTCGGTTTTTGTGTTTTATTTACTGCTTTGAGTTCCTGTTTTGAGAAATCTGCAACCCTTTGTTTTGGAGAATCCTATGACTGTGTGTACACCTAGGTGAGATCTTGATATTCTCCTGATATAAGGAATTTTTTAACACCGGGCTAAAGATTTCACTTGTTTTATACTGCGTATTTTTCTTCCTCGAATGATAATATACACCAGTTTAGTCTGGTCTGGAATTCCAATAAGGCTTGAGCAATATTTACAGTACAAGCAAACATTTGACTCTCTGTTGGAGTTTAAAAAGCAGAAAATAAGCAAAGGAAATCATTTTATTTTCTTTCTTTGTGCCTACACTTACTTTTTAACTATTTACATCAGCCTTCTGCAGGGTCTGCTCTGTTTTTCCATTTTATTATTTGTTAACATAAAGTGTATTTGCTTTTCCTCGGTCCAGCGGTTACCACTGTACTTTGAAATCACCTTAAAGTGTGTGTCCCTCATTGTTGGCTTGTCTGCCTTACAAAGGTTCTTTGATTTATTTCTGGTACCTTTCCACTTTTGCCTGACTAAAATGTGTTTTTTACATTAAGAGGAGAGGGACTGCAATTTTATTGTCAGTAGAAAGGTAGCCTGGTCTTTCTGAATTATGAATCATATATGGAGGCTTGAAGTACAATTATTTCATTGATGAGAGGGCTTTTCAGATGGTTTAATCACTCTTCTCTGAGTCTATAAATTCTGCTGCTCATTTTACAGATGTATAGACTCAGGCCCTTAAATAAAACTTAATTTTCCCTATAAAACATACACTATAGCTTTACCCAGTATCCAGTTGCACAATGAACAACTTATTTGTACACGGAGGAGCACTGTTGCACAGATTCAGTCATACACAGTCGAATTGCTGTTTCTACCTTCATAGAGCACAAGTCAGCCTGCACTAAATCCCTGCAGTATCACCCCTTTGTAGTTCACCTTAAAAGTTTTGACACCATGCATGGGTGTTTTCTCAGTTCCTTCACTGCCAATGTGGTAAATATGAGTTTCCTGAGACAATGCAGGAATTCTCTCATGTTCACTGACAACCAACTAATCCTTAGAGAAACAGATATAGTATGTGAGAGATGTAATCATACAATGTCACTGGAGGCAAGAGTTTCACACATAAACATTCAAAATAACAATCAGGTTGTCAGTAACATAAGCATTATACCCACTTCACATAGTAATGACACAAGACATAGTGGTTCATTTACCGGAGTTATTTTATGGTGATCCAGGTGTTCATGAAACTACATCTTAGGTAACTTTGTCTTGTCGTTACAAAGTTCGACAAAGTGGGATTTCGGTAAGTAGAAGCAGATCCATATAGGTGCACAATATGATTCAGCATTTAGGAGTATGGGTGAAGAAAGGATTCTGTTATGGCAGCTAAGGATATGTGGGAAAATGAAAAATAATACAAAAACGGAGAAACTGGAAACTCTTGTTTATGGATACGGATAGTAAGATACAAGCAGTGAAAACTTTTTATTCCCTTTAGTTTTATATACAAGTCTTGCACATTTGCACCAACCAGAGGAAAGGTTTTGGACAATAATTAATAAGGAGTTGAAGGAATTTAGGAGGGAAAGATTGCAAGAGTTAAGTGGGATAAGATGGTCCTCCCAAAAGTGGTTTAGGATTATGTGCTTTGAAGGGGTATTTTAGAGCTATGCAGTTAAGACTTCTATGCACAGCACAAGCAGAGGGTTATAATTCAAACTGGAAAGAGATGATGATGAAGATGGGGGAGTTCAAGAAATAAGGAGAGAGATGGGTTTTGGATGCAGATCTTAAGGACAATAATAACAACCATATGGAATTACAGAAGCCAAAATGAGAATGGAGAAAGGAGATTTTGCCAATAGGGATGACTGCAATTAGGGTACAGCAAATAGGCAAGAGGAGGCTGGAATTAACTTGAGCAAAACTGGCAAAGAAACCAAGGTATCAGGAGCAAATAACAAGAGAGGGAAAAGTAATCAAATGAGAAGAGGCCAAGAAGAAGCTTGGACAGCAGGTTAGAATCTACCTTCCCTACCAAGGACTGGTATCAGAGCATATGCAACGAGAAAGGGAAAGGGGGGTCCTAGGTGAAATAACTACTGCAGGGGGTAAAGAAGTAGACACATACAAGAAACAAATCATCTTTTTTTCCTAAATCTATGCAATAAATCTAACTATAAGGTTGAAAGCTGAGTATGAAGAATTTAAACTTTAAAAGTAATGTGCATAATTTTCTGTGAGATACATTTTTTTTCTTCATCTCAATTATAACTAGTATTTACTTTGATGACATCCAATGCCATTAAGTTGTGTTTATTGAAAAATCATTCTTAATTTTCTTTAGCCCCAAATCTAATTAATATGATTTCTGATACCATCTGGTTTCAGTAAGAGCAGGCCTGTTATTCATAACAAGATTTGTAATACATGAGTAGTGTTATGCTGTGAAAAATGGTTAAAGGCCGGCTTGTTAAGCCCCTTTCCAACATCATCAAGCTTTTTTAAGCCCCCTCACTGCTGTTAGGCTTTAGTCTTGAACTGGAGATTTAACAGTGGTCAGTGGCCACCACAGATGAGTAGCTGGCAGCTGTTAAGCACTTCAGACTTGGATTCTGAAGTGTTTAACAGCTTCCCTCTACTTTTCTGTAGGGGCTTCTTTCTGTGTGACAGCAGTAAGTTATGCTGCAGCTTCCAAAGCTGTAAAGTCACTTGATACCCTTCTATACTTTCCCCCTAACGTTTACAGTACATGGATGCAGGTAAAGCTTTGTGTACTTGAAAGGGAAATGATTAAGTCCCTCCAATCATTACCCAGCTTGTTATGTATCCTCACCACTGATGTCAAGATTTATTATGTATCCTCACCACTGATGTCAAGATTTATTATGTATCCTCACCACTGATGTCAAGATTTATTATGTATCCTCGCCACTGATGTCAAGATTTATTATGTATCCTCACCACTGATGTCAAGATTTAAGTCCTTAACTTTACTCTTGAGGTAAATTTCTTGATAAGCATGTCTCAAAGACAAAATAAAGCTTATTATGATCTGAGACCTTATTGTAAGCCTTTGTATAATATCCAACTTCCAGAAAGAGAGACACATCAATAATAAAGCCTTTAAATAATTTACATATCTGTCAAAGACTGTTATTGTCAGAAAGAAAAGAGAATTTACATAATGTAACTTTTAACAAGATTGTAATAAAGTTTTGTACTTGGTATAAAGAAAAGAAAATTAAAAATGTGCTGACTGTTACTGGGTTCCTCTCGTACACAGACATGGTTACTTTAAACCGAACTTCTTTTTGCTTTAAGTTGTTTCCTCTTGCCCCCCCTACATTTATTACCTATTCTGCTGCAGAAATTACACATTTTTATCAAATTCATGTCTTTTTAAAACCATTCTTCTATTTTATGAAGTGTAAAAAGATAAGAATTTAAGCACAGAAGCAATGCTGTTATCAGCTGTACATGAATCTACTGTATATGTTGAAATATAAGACAGGCTAGACCACAACTCAAAAAGTATACTTGCTATCATGAAAGCAGTCTGAAAAAGGATGGTGCAGTGGTGCAGCAGTAGCATTGCCACCTCACGGTAAGAGGTTCTCCAGTTCAATTCTCGGCTGGGGTGCCTTCTTTGTGAAGTCTGCATGTCCTCCCTGTGTTTGTGTGGGTTTCCTCCCACATTACAAAAACATGCATCTGGAGCATTTCTCCCTGGGCCTCCACTGAAAATTGGCTTCATTCCAAGTCGGACTTTCTTGGTTAACAAATGTTAAATAAAAATAAATAAATTAAAAAAAGCAGAACTTGCATCAATATGTGTACATATTAACTCCATTTTATATATCAGGAAATGATAATAGCCTGAATGAGACACTGGCAATTACACAATATCTTCAGGAACAAATCCATGCAATAATTTAATGACACCATCCATCCATCCATCCATCCATCCATCCATCCATCCATCCATCCACCCATCCATCCATCCATCCACCCACCCACAACCTCTTTTTCCCATTTTTGCACATGGGGTCAGGGTGTCACTTCAACATTGACAATCATCTAGAGCCAAGGAAAGTACAGTTGTATAAGTAAACTTACCATAACAGAAAATATTCAAATAGCCTTAAGTTGTACTTGATGTATCCTGATAAGGAAATAAGGAATGGAACCATTGGAAAGCTTACACAGCTTTAGGGCATCTTCTACCCACCCTGGCCACTCCTACACATAAGAAATGAAATATAAAATAACTGGCTAGGACACCAAAACGTTAGAGCATTCTTGCCTCAGAAGAAGGTGGCTAGACCCTTGACAAATGGGATGCACAGCAATAAACATCCCATACCCAAGCCTAAAAACAGGAACATAAAGGGATGGAGGGTGAGACCAGCTACTGCAGCAGTGATATGGAACACTAAGGGATGGAGGGTGAGACCAGCTACTGCAGCAGTGATCTGCAACACTAAGGGATGGAGGGTGAGACCAGCGACTGCAGCAGTGATCAGGAACACTAAAGGATGGAGGATGAGACCAGCTACTGCAGCAGTGATCTGGAACACTAAGGGATGGAGGGTGAGACCAGCTACTGCAGCAGTGATCAGGAACACTAAAGGATGGAGGGTGAGACCAGCTACTGCAGCAGTGATCTGGAACACTGAGGGATGGAGGGTGAGACCAGCTACTGCAGCAGTGATCAGGCACACTAAAGGATGGAGGGTGAGAACAGCTACTGCAGCAGTGATATGGAACACTAAGGGATGAAGGGTGAGACCAGCTACTGCAGCAGTGATCTGGAACACTAAGGGATGGAGGGTGAGACCAGCTACTGCAGCAGTGATCAGGAACACTAAAGGATGGAGGGTGAGACCAGCTACTGCAGCATTGATATGGAACATTAAGGGATGGAGGGTGAGACCAGCTACTGCAGCAGTGATCTGGAGCACTAAGGGATGGAGGGTGAGACCAGCTACTGCAGCAGTGATCTGGAACACTAAGGGATGGAGGGTGAGACCAGCTACTGCAGCAGTGATCTGGAACACTAAGGGATGGAGGGTGAGACCAGCTACTGCAGCAGCGATCAGGAACACTAAAGGATGGAGGGTGAGACCAGCTACTGCAGCAGTGATCTGGAACACTAAGGGATGGAGGGTGAGACCAGCTACTGCAGCAGTGATCAGGAACACTAAAGGATGGAGGGTGAGACCAGCTACTGCAGCAGTGATCTGGAACACTAAGGGATGGAGGGTGAGACCAGCTACTGCAGCAGTGATCTGGAACACTAAGGGATGGAGGGTGAGACCAGCTACTGCAGCAGTGATCAGGCACACTAAAGGATGGAGGGTGAGACCAGCTACTGCAGCAGTGATATGTAACACTAAGGGATGGAGGGTGAGACCAGCTACTGCAGCAGTGATCTGCAACACTAAGGGATGGAGGGTGAGACCAGCTACTGCAGCAGTGATCAGGAACACTAAAGGATGGAGGGTGAGACCAGCTACTGCAGCAGTGATATGGAACACTAAGGAATGGAGGGGGAGACCAGCTACTGCAGCAGTGATCTGGAACATAAAGGGATGGAGGGTGAGACCAGCTACTGCAGCAGTGATCTGGAACACTAAGGGATGGAGGGTGAGACCAGCTACTGCAGCAGTGATCTGGAACACTAAGGGATGGAGGGTGAGACCAGCTACTGCAGCAGTGATCAGGAACACTAAAGGATGGAGGGTGAGACCAGCTACTGCAGCAGTGATCTGGAACACTAAGGGATGGAGGGTGAGACCAGCTACTGCAGCAGTGATCAGGAACACTAAAGGATGGAGGGTGAGACCAGCTACTGCAGCAGTGATCAGGAACACTAAAGGATGAAGGGTGATACCAGCTACTGCAGCAGTGATCTGGAACACTAGGGGATGGAGGGTGAGACCAGCTACTGCAGCAGTGATCTGGAACACTAAGGGATGGAGGGTGAGACCAGCTACTGCAGCAGTGATCTGGAACACTAAGGGATGGAGGGTGAGACCAGCTACTGCAGCAGTAATCAGGAACACTAAAGGATGAAGGGTGAGACCAGCTACTGCAGCAGTGATCTGGAACACTAAGGGATGGAGGGGGAGACCAGCTACTGCAGCAGTGATCTGGAACACTAAGGGATAGATGGCAAGACCAGCTAGTGCAGCAGTGATCTGGAACACTAAAGGATGGAGGGCAAGACCAGCTACTGCAGCAGTGATTTGGAACACTAAGGGATGGAGAGCAAGACCAGCTACTGCAGCAGTGATCTGGAACACTAAGCAATGGAGGGCAAGACCAGCTACTGCAGCAGTGATCTGGAACACTAAGGGATGAAGGGTGAGACCAGCTACTGCAGCAGTGATCTGGAACACTAAGGGATGGAGGGGGAGACCAGCTACTGCAGCAGTGATCTGGAACACTAAGGGATAGATGGCAAGACCAGCTAGTGCAGCAGTGATCTGGAACACTAAAGGATGGAGGGCAAGACCAGCTACTGCAGCAGTGATTTGGAACACTAAGGGATGGAGGGCAAGACCAGCTACTGCAGCAGTGATCTGGAACACTAAGGGATACAGGGCAAGACCAGCTAGTGCAGCAGTGATCTGTAAAACTAATGCATGGAGGGTGAGACCAGCTAGTGCAGCAGTGGTCTATTTGAACATCTACTGCTATGGTAAGTTTATCTATGCAACTGTATTGTGTTCAACATTAGATCATTGCTGCAGTAGCCAGCTATATGAGATGAGTACCAGAGCTTAGAAAGCAAGGGAGGAGACAGATGGGTTAGAATCCAGGAGCCCCTGGAAATAGTCCTAGCAAAATTTCAGAAGTCTTTCATTGCCCCAAAACGAGCTTTAAAAATCCACTTTTATAAATAAATAAAAAACATGTAATTTTGTAATTTAATAAAAGTGGATTTTTAAAGCTCATTTTAGGGCAGCCAAAAGTCTTATATAATTGGTAACTTAGATTAATTGCTGTTTGCACTATAGCGAAAATGTGTTTTAGTTTAAATAGTCCTAGCAAGCTTCTACTGGAGTTATAGAAAACATGCAATTCAGCAAGATAAAGATACGTGTAAAATACTACTAGAAAATTTCTAGAGAGCACCCCTTACTAATAAGTTACAAAAAATCCAAGAACTCTGGAAGAGCAGGGCCATGCCTTTGCCTGGACGTTGGCAAATAAAGTGACAATAATGTCAAGGACAAATTTAAATATTTATTGTCCCATTTCCTGTCTTCATGGAGACAAACAGGTGCTTAGTACTCCTGAAGGTCTTAGTCCGAACAGTGTAGTATCTAAGCTGCCTAAGGGCATCCAGTCTACACACAAATCTTTCTCCATGATTTTAAGGTTCTGGAAAGAAAACACTGGGAGATAATTAGCCTGGGTAAGTAAGAATGAATTGGCCTTACATATGACATACAATATGGATCTGTTTTTAAAGCAACCCTAAACTGAAATAAATAGGATTGTGATGCCTCACCGTAAAATCTTGTACCTCAGACTACTGTTATTATAACACAAGTCAGAGCCATGAGAAATTCTACTTTCCAAGACAGGAACTTCCAAACAGCATGATGAATAGGTTCAAAGAAACAGTTTATTATTTACAAGCACAAATAAAGATCCCAAGATAAATATACCAGTGTTCAAGGTGGGCATAAATGTAAAACCATTTTTTTACCAACTGTTAAAGTTAAGGAAGTCTAGAAAGGGTGAATCTCAGGGCAGATAAGCAGACATGTCTGAGAGGTAAATTTTGGTAGATGAGAAAGACAGGCTAAATGACAAGAACCTACACAAACACTACAGAATCAGAGGCAGTTAGCCTTAAAAGGGACCAGAACCTACACAAACACTACAGAATCAGAGGCAGTTAGCCTTAAAAGGGACCAGAACCTACACAAACACTACAGAATCAGAGGCAGTTAGCCTTAAAAGGGACCTGGTTCTAAGAATGGTACCAACTAGAAAATCTGATCCACATACCAATTTATGAGTTTCCAGTAACAGCTTAGTTTGCCTCCTTTAATACCTGCTGCATGCCCTGAAAAGTCTTCAGATTGTATCATCCAGGCAGTCAGATGAAGAAATTGAAGGATGGGGCATATCAAACAACCACTATTTTTTGTGAGTAAGCCCATCCTGTGAGGAAGCTTGTTGTAATTCTTCTTGGGCATATTCAGCTAAAAGGTAGCCAGCACAATCATTTTCGGAGAGTATTTCTGAGTTATTTAGAAAAAACCCATTTGTCAGAAAAAAGTGTGGAAAATCATTCACAGCATTCCTGGCTGTGGGATTGAAAGAGCATCTAAATTTCAGGCCTGAGTAAGCAAACTTGGAGCAGATTTTTTTAACTATCTGTCAGATGGGTCCTGGACTATTCACTGAAAACACAAATCACTGAAACACATTTCACTGAAAGTTATATATGGCCTTTTCCCCACTGTAGTGCGACCCTGGAGTTAAAATATATAGTAAGGGGGGGGGGCATAGATCCCCAAATAGTTTGGATATATATTAAGTTTAGAAAAGAGTAATTTATTGAAATTGCAAGTATCCATGTGTATAGTTCAAAATATTTAAAATAGGGGGGGCTTCACCCCCCACACCACCCAATGACCCCCCCCCCACACACACCACCGAAATGACGAAGCAGCATATAAGTGAATTCTTTCCCTGGGAAAGAAATCACTTGGCTGCGTACGTTACTTTGCCATTTTCGTCACTGTAGTGCGATCTCGGAGTTGGTATATTTAAGTAGGGGGTGTAGGGAGTGTCTGGTTATGTTTTAAGTGGGGGTTTTTTTTTTTTTTTTTTTTTTTGGAACAGCGATGTTTATCCCTTGGAAAATAAATCTCTGTTCTAAGCATTCAAGTTTGTAAGCTTTCGCTTACATGGGGTCGATAAATCATCATTCACTTTTCCTAAGCATTCGATGATTTAATATAGACCTTTATATTTTTATAAGTAACACTTACTATATATTTACAAATAATATTTAGAGTGTTATATTTTTATAAGTAACACTTACTATATATTTACAAATAATATTTAGAGTGTTATATTTTTATAAGTAACATTTACTATATATTTACAAATAATATTTAGAGTGTTATATTTTTATAAGTGTTCACAAACTGGAAAAAGCCAACAACACAAGAACTGAAGATGGTGAGTAAAAGGAAAACTGCTCTTGCAACTGATAAAACTCACGATGATTTATTAAACAAAACAACACAACTGGTTAAGCGCTTTCGACTGGTGATCAGTCTTCATCAGAACAAACAACACTTATCATCCCAGAGTTTATATACACGTCCTAAATCACCTTAATTGATGTTCAACTAATTAAAATACCGCCAAAAAGTTTAAAGCCACATTTCACAATTTCTATAATACACTGTAAGAAAACCTACCTTAAATCAAAATGTGACATTCCAATACACATGCAATGTAATAATATATACAATAATATATACAGTGTATATGTGAGTAAAACCTAATGTTGTAACTATAATAATCCATATGACCTTTCTAATAAAAGATACATACATACACTTCACTTGGTGTGATGAAGTTAAAAATCCCAGTATCAACCTGAAAATTAAAATTTAAATTTAGTCTAAAGCTAAAAAAGGTTTGATACTGATAAAATCATTGAGACCAGGTGGTCTCGTAGAATCCGTTAGGATTTGCCATTTACTTTCGCAAGCGGCTAATTTCATTTTCCAGTCACCCCCAAATGGACGAACATCTATCTGTTCAACAATGGAAAACACAAAACCATGTTCCTCGCCTCTATCCAAGGTGTGTCTATACAATGCATTTTTGGTATCTTGTTTCCCTATTTTGTACACATGTTCGTAAATGCGTCTGTTAAGCTGTCTCTCTGTCTTGCCTATGTAATGGGCGTTGCATAGTTTACAGACTGCCAGATAGACCACATATTTTGTTCTACAGTTACCGCATTTGCTTTTTATAGTAGTATGACACAAATCATTCAGTTGAATAGTCTTGTTAGAATTAATATATTTACACTGTTTGCAGTTTCCGCATTTAACTGTACCCTTATGTGTTCCATGCTTTGATCTTTGTGCCTTATTATCAGCTTTTTCTAATAACCTTTTTAAATTTGGGGCAGTTTTATATACGCATCTTGGTTTGCTACCCAATAACTCTTCCTTGTCCAACACTCTAAGTGTTGACCAATGCCTTTCCAATATTTCCTTTATGATATGTGTAGTCGGGGTGTACATAAGGACACAAACTCTTCCTGATGTTTCACTAAAAATTCCTACTTTCTTGTCCATCTGATACGCACCTAATAGGGGTGGATATTTATTACCCCATTCATTGTACACATAACTGATCATCTCCAAGACCATCTTTTCAGGGTAAGCTCTACTCAAAAACATTTCTTTGATGGTATTAAGCTCCTTTTCCAAGATTGACTTGTTAGAAGACATTCTTGCTACGCGTACACATTGGCCTTTTATAACATTCTGGAATACATGGGGGGGATGGTTACTACTATAGTGGACGTAATCGTTGGAAAAAGTGGGTTTCCTATGCACCCTAGAGATGAACCCATGATTGTTATGACTCAATACTACGTCCAAAAATGATATTTCATGGTAACTGTATTCATAAGTGAATTTCAAAAATTCAACTGTCTTATTTAAGTACTCCATAAATTCTAGTAACCTATCCTCAGAGGCCTTCCATAGAATAAAAATGTCATCCAAATATCTAATGTATGTTATGATATCTTTGTAGAAAGGGCTGTTGAACACATGCACCGATTCCCATTCGGCCATGACCAAATTTGCAAAGATGGGAGCACATGATGCTCCCATCGCCACTCCCTTTGTCTGCCTGAAAAATTCGCCTTGAAAGGAGATGTAGTTGTGATCTAACACCAGTGACATCATGTCACAAATTATGCTGATTTTCTCCCAGGAAAAATCGGTGTATCTGGTCAGACTTTTTTCAAAAAATTCCAGTCCTTCAATCTTGGGGATACTGGAAAAGAGGTCTACTACATCCACTGTAAGATAGATCAAATTAGTGTCCCACAAGTCTTGGGTGATGGTACCCAAGAACCTCCACGAGTCTTTGATAATGTGGGGGATGTTGTCGTAAACCTACTTTACCCAATTGTCTATAAGTTTCCCTAGTCTGTAAGTTTTTGATCTGGAACCAGACACAATCGGTCGGAATGGAGGTTGGTCAATGGATTTATGTAACTTCGGAATACCAACCATTTTGGCTAGAACTGGATGATCCTCTTTCACAAAAGTATAAGTGTCATTTGATATCCTGTTGTCAATGAGGAATTCCTCTATGATAAGATCTATACGTTGGTGACCTATATTGACCTGATTCAGTGAAATGTGTTCATAGTTGCCTGAATGGTGAAGAATACTGGATATTTCCTGATTGTAATCTTCTGAAGAGAAAATGACTACCCCGCCACCTTTATCGAGTTTCATGATCCTGATGTTCCTATTGTTCATGAATTCCGATAAACAATTCCTTTCTTTACTTGTTAAATTGTCTGAATATTTGTGGACCTGTTTTTTCATATTGTGATATGTCCAATAAATGTCACTGCAAACCAATTGTTCGTAATTGTGCACATGTGGATTAGAAACTGGTATGTACGTACTCTTTTTCTTGCAAACTAGTCCAACTGAATCCCTGGCTGCAAAATTGGATTCCATCTTGTTATCAAATGTTAAAGCCAGATTGAGTCTCCTTGCGTATTTTTTCACTTCCTTAATACAATCAATTAAGTTCCATCCACACATGGGATGGATAGTATACTTATACTTATAGTAAGTAACACTTACTATATATTTACAAATAATATTTAGAGTGTTATATTTTTATAAGTAACACTTACTATATATTTACAAATAATATTTAGAGTGTTATATTTTTATAAGTAACACTTACTATATATTTACAAATAATATTTAGAGTGTTATATTTTTATAAGTAACACTTACTATATATTTACAAATAATATTTAGAGTGTTATATTTTTATAAGTAACACTTACTATATATTTACAAATAATATTTAGAGTTTGTATTTCTTAAAATGCCTGAAATGGCAATGAGTACTCTTAGACATGTGATTGATTCTTCAACTTTCATTTGCTGGCAGGTATTTTAAATTGTATATATTAATGGGATTGTAGCAGTTGCTTCCTTTTTACACTGAGGAAGAGTCCTGTGAGACTTGAAAGCTTTGTGTTTTATTTGATTTTATTAAAGGATTTTGAGATATTTGCACTGTTGTTTTTCTTATGTTTTTGCCTATTGTTTTACAGCAGTACATTTAACTACCAGAGCATTTTTGTTCTTGTGCAAACATCTAACATATATAGCAATTCACATTACTACATTTAGATATTCCTACGACGTAATATTTACTGTTTTACATATCAGAGATTTACTAAGCTAAAGAGACATGGTATTTATTGCACAGAATCTCACAGCTACTTCTTATTGCACAGGATTCTGTTGGCACTAGTCTAAGGAAACACAGTATTTATTGCACAAAAATTTCACAGTTCTTACTTATTGCACAGGGTGCTGTTTTAGCATCAGCGGATATTGTACAGAAATAAGATTATACTTTGTTAGATTAATTGCACAGTGTATTTAAGATCTTTTAAGGTTATTGCACTCAACTATGCTTCTCACTTGTCATATTACCTACTGTCCCTAAAGTCAAGCAAGATGTGATTTGTTATTGGAGTTCAGTAGCCTGATGGCCAATGAATAGAAGCTTATGCTAAATCTGGTCATTTTGCAATGTAGGCTATGATATTGCCTCCCAGATGTTAGGTGCAGGAACAGTCCATATGTAGGGTGAGTGCAGTCCATGACTATTTTCCTGGCTGTGTTGATACAACGAGACTGGTGCAAGTGTAGAGTAGATGGCAGACTGGTCTTGATAATCTTTTCTGCTGCTTTCACCACTCTTTGGAGGGACTTGCAGTCTGTGATAGAGCAATTGCCATACCAAGCTGTAAAACTCTTTGTCGGGATGCTCTCAATTGCGCTCCTGTAGAAGGTTATAAGAACATGGGCTGGTAGATTTGCTCTTCTCAACCTTCATAGAAAGTTTAAGCATTACCATGCTTTCTTGACAATGCCATTTGTGTTTACAGACCAAGACAAGTCTTCCGAGATGTGCACCCCAAGAAAGTTGGTGCTTTTTACCCTCTCCACTGTTTCCCCATTAATTGTGAGTGGGGAATGTTTCTCATGGTTTCTTCTGAAATCCACGATTACCTGTTTGGTCTTACTCACACTGTGTGCCAGATTGTTGTTACCACACCAAGTTATCAGTTGTCTCACCTCCTCTCTATAGTCTGTTTCCTCCTCATAGCTGATGAGACCCACAACTGTGGTATCATCTGAGTACTTGATTACATGATTGGGGCTGTACTTGGCAGTGCAGTCCTGTGTTAGCAGAGTGAATAGCAGAGGGCTCAGAGCACAGCCTTGAGGTACACCCATGCTCAAGGTGATATTATTTGAGGTGTTCTTTCCTGCACATGCTGTTTGTGGCCTTTCAGTAAGGAAGTCCAGAGTACAACTGCACATTGGAGTGCTGACACCTAGGTGAGTTAGCACCTCTGTTAATTGCTGAGGTATGACTGGGTTGAATGCTGAACTGAAATGAATGAATAACATGTGCACACAGCTGTTGTTGTTTTCCAGATGGGATAACGATAGATGGAGTCCAGTGAAATAACATCTACCATGGATCGATTTGGTTTGTACACAAATTGGAGTGGGTCCAAGGATGACAGAAGTCTGGATGTTAAGTGGTCCTTGGCCAGCCTTTCTAGGCACTTCATTAATAAGGAGGTGAGAGCCACAGGGCAGTAGTTGTTAAGGTCCTTGATTGCATCTAATTTGCAGTAATCAGCAAACTTAGTCAGCCACAGACCCTCTGCTTTGGCCTGAATTTCTGAGAAGTATATTCCAAACAATAGGGGGCCCAGCACTGACCCCTGTGGAACCCCACAGGTGACAGGTCTGTTGTTTGAAGTCAAGTCCCCAACTTTGACTGAGTGTTATCTGTCGGTGAGTTAGTTAGCAACCTATCTGTTGACATAAGGGTAGATATTCAACTGGGAGAGTTTATCAATGATGCCTGAATATAGGATTATGCCAAAGGCTTTGGCTAAGTCAAGGTAGGCTGCATGCAAAGATTTGCCATCATCTGTGGCTCTGGTGATATTTTCAAAGACGTCCACCAGATTTAACAGGCATAACCTGCCTTTGACAAAACCAAACTGTGTCAGATCAAGGGTGGGGAGATCACCTATACCCTTATTTATAAGGTCCATGATGATTTGTCAGATCAAGGGTGGGGAGATCACCTATACCCTTATTTAAAAGGTCCATGATGGTTTGTCAGATCAAGGGTGGGGAGATCACCTATACCCTTATTTATAAGGTCCATGATGATTTGTCAGATCAAGGGTGGGGAGATCACCTATACCCTTATTTATAAGGTCCATGATGATTTGTCAGATCAAGGGTGGGGAGATCACCTATACCCTTATTTATAAGGTCCATGATGATTTGTCAGATCAAGGGTGGGGAGATCACCTATACCCTTATTTATAAGGTCCATGATGATTTGTTCTATGGCCTTACAGATAAGGCTGGTTAAGCTTATGGGTCTGTAGTTCCCAGGGTCTGTTGCTGTACCCTCTTTATGAAGGGGGATGATGGTTGCTGTTTTCCATTCAGCAAGGACAAAGCCAGTATTCAGGCTGTGGTTGAAGAGAGTACCTAATGGAGTTGCTAACTGATGTTTAAGACAATTTAAAATGCAACCCGGGATGCCATCTGGTCCCACAGAGGCTGCATTTTTGGTATTGGAGAGAGCATTAATGACTTGCTCTTTGGAGATGTAAGGTAGGGCAGATGTAGAGGGAATGCTTTGTATAATGTTTGTAGGGGATGGGTGGTAAAATTTTCACCAAACCTTTCAGCTAATAGGTTAGTTATTTTCACAGGATCACTGTGTGTGATCCCATCCACAGTTAGATCAGCACATGTCTGGGTCCTACCTTTGAGGTTATGGATATAGCTGAAGAATGCCTTATGGTTATCCTTTGCTATGGTTGCTAAATTTTTATTCAAAGTTGCCCTTAGAGGATTTTACAAGTTGTCTTATTTGTTTTGTTCAAGCAGAGGAGGGTGTTCTTCCAGTCCTGGGGCCTCTCTATTTTATTCTTAGACAGCAACTTTTTCTCTTGTTGTATAACTTATTGATGACAGATGTCCACCAGGGAGGCTTGCTTTTTTTCTTGAGGATCCTGTTTTGATCCTATCAGGTACAGCTGTGTCAATACATCTGTATAAGTATACTTTAGTATAGTTTATATAGCATTTATGTATGGGTCCCTATTAGATTGTGGAAACTCAGTTTACACGAATACGAAATCATCTACATGTATTGCGCGAAATACGTAATCATCGAAAATGCAAAACCGCAAAATTGGAAATGTCGAAGTGTTTTGGTTGGCCCATCTGCGGTATAGCTCCGTAAGGTAATTGTGCGATAGTTACGGACCTTAGGGATAGGGTGCAGGTTAAGGTAAGTGTATAGACAGGTATTGTGTGTAAGATTTAGTGTAGTGTTAGAAGTAGGGTTTTGTTAAATGTATTTACGTGCATTATTTATTTTGTTTGGGTACATTTCCGTAGGGGAAGTGTGCGGTAGTTACAGGTTAGGGAGGGGTTAAGGGTAGTGCATAGATAGTTGTGTATGTGGGGTTTAGTGTAGGGTTAGAAGTTGAGTTTTGGTGCTTTACTTTAGGGTTAGGAGTAGGGTTTGGTTAGTGTATATATGTGGTTTATTTATTTTGTTTGGATAGGTAGTATGTAG
Organism: Protopterus annectens; assembly: GCF_019279795.1. Lineage (NCBI taxonomy): Eukaryota > Metazoa > Chordata > Ceratodontiformes > Protopteridae > Protopterus > Protopterus annectens. Next base: position 149,686,419 of record NC_056748.1, on the reverse strand, counting down.
CGGGTGGTGGGGTTGGCCGACTTTGAACGTTCGATATTTTAAATTTTGAGGTTTAGTGCGTTCAGTATATTCGCGGTTTGAGTAATACATGTCGCTGTTTTGGAATTCGATGTAATGGATTTTCGTTGTTTTAATATAGACCCTTTGTATATACCTTAGTATAGTTGTCAATGACATCTGTGGGAATAGGAGCTTGAAAATTATTTATGCCATCCCTTAGGAGGGTATAATTAGCTTTGGTGAAATTTCTTAGCCTGATTTCACCTAAGAGGGGTTCAAGTGTTATAACTACTTCAAATGTGACTGATTTGTGATCAGATTTAACCAGTGCAGGTCCTAGACTTGTGGTGGTGCAATGGTCACCCATGTTGGTGAGGACCGGGTTGAGAATATTTGAGCCTCTTGTGGGATTGCATACTATTTGTTTCAGGGCATTAGTGTTAACAAAGTCCAAGAACCTTTGTGCAAGCATGTTGGTACTCATGTAAGTTTCCCAGTCAATGCAAGAATAGTTAAAATCACCCATAACTAGAAAGTTTGGTTGCAATTTGGGTATCATGGTTCATTGAAGGGGGGCCTATAGCTAACAATGACTTGTCTGACCCACAGTTAGTTGAACTTGGAGCAACTCCATGGAGCTTTCCAGTCTAACCAGTCTTGAGGTGTACTTACCTTTGATGAAGGTAGAAATTACTCTTGTTTTGGTTCTCACACATTCATTTTGCAGTCTGAAAGCGTGGAAGGCATTGTAGCCTTGCAAGGCTGGGGTACTCTTTGCAGCCCTGAACCAAGTTTCTGTGACTGCACAGATGTCAACATCCTTCAGGGAGAGGATTGCTTTCAGAGAGTGCAGTCTCTGGTTTAAGTTCCTAGCATATAGCAGCATAGCCTTTAACTTATATGTGAGTGATACTTTCATGTCGGAAATTTTGTTCTTGAGACCTTGCCTACAAAAGACACTATGGGGGAGGCAAGTGACTTCACCAGTAACTGAAAGCCTAGAGGTGACAGGTGAAGACTATCTTTGGCAAAGCAGCATGGTCTATCAACCATGTCATCCCAAGTTGACAGGAACTGGCTCCCCCTAGAATGACACTGGAAATTAAAACAATTGTTGAAGTCAGTCATTTGTTTATATTGTGCTATCATCCTAGGTGAGGGTAGAATGCTGCTCAAGGCAAGCAACATACCTACATGGGACACATATTCAGAGAGCTCAATCATGTCTCTCTTCATATAGTCCAGTGAGGCACAGCTCAAATTATTCACATCAGCATGAACTGTGATGCAGTCATAATGGTACTTGTTGTTGAGAGACTTGAGTGCATGTGTGATCTGGCAGATCCTGGCACCCAACAGACAGCTGACCGTAACCTTCTCCTTGTCCAAACTGGTGAGTGGGGCATCTGTGTGTCTCATAATGGAGTCACCTATGACTAAAACATTTGGTTTAGATGTGCTTTGCCTTAGGGGCTTATTTGGTGAGACACTGATGCTTGTGTGTTTGTGTATTGAGTGCTGTATTAGCTGTAGCTTGTTTGTGTTTGGAAGGTGTCTGGTGTTTAGGTAGGTTTCTGGTGAGTACCTCCATGTGTGTTGGTTTATGTGTTGAGTGTCTGGTTTGTGAAGAAGGTGTGGTATTTGAAATTACAACCTCTTCAGTGTTACTGTTCTGTGCATGAGACAGCAAGGATTCCAGATTCTTAGTGTAGATGCATCTCTCACAAATTGTACTTGGATGATTTAGGAGTATAGGGTTGTCAGTGTACATGAGGAAGTTGCTACACTGCCTTAGGATACCCATGTCACTCAGGCTGGTAGCAGAAATGAAGGGAAACTGGCCATCTATAATGCTAGGTTAAATCTTGTTTTCACAGTGGGGAGAGAAAATGGAGGGGTGTGATATAACTGGATGCTCTAAGTGGGGTCTATACTAATGGGGTGTTCTATAAAGTGTCTATACTAGTGGGGGTTCTCTAAATGGTATGACACTATTGTAGATTTTGTGGTTTTTGGGACTGCTTAAGGGGCAAAAGCGCAGCTGAGGTGCTCTCTGAGCAGCTAAGCTCAATTTAAGGAATTCTCATCCCAATCATGGGCAACTACTATGGGAAATTTATCTACTGAAGTTTTTGCATCTATAACCATCAGTGGTTGCCTCCACTGTGCAGAGGTGAGTGACGGTGCATGGTAGTGTGTTACATGTAAACAGAGGAATACAGTAGAGCAGTGGTTGGTTGCCTAACTCCGCGGAGCTCTGTACAAGTACAAACACATGGAAATGTGGGGCTTATGCAGCAACAATGAGCACACTGCATTAACCAATAAAAAAGCTCAAAACTGAGCCCTGTGCCAGAACCTTCAATCAGATGAGTCCTAACTGCACTCTCCTGCCACAAGGGTACAGGGGGCCCTCTCTAACAAAAGACAGCCTGGTTTAGTGCTCAGTTTAACAAAGAAAAAAACAAATTCAGTAGGTCTGAATCTAGTTTATGCTACAGCAGACAAAAAGTGCAACAAATCAGCAAGAACAGTTTTAAAAAATCAGCAACAACATAACAAAAATGTAGTTTCAAAGTGCAAAATACAGTATAAATGTGTACTTATGATAAGCAGAATGCAACAGATTCCTTGAATTGTACAGATGAATACCTCATGACTGAAATTTAAACTTTTTGGTAAAGAATTATTTTGTTAAAGAAACACCACACCTACTGACCCTAGACCCTAGCAGTGAGTTTGATATTAAATGACTCTTTTTTCCACAAAAAAATGATAATTAACAAGGAAAGTTCCTGCATTGCTTTATGGAAAATGTAATTAATTGCCTTGAGTTGCTAGAAAGCATATTTTATAGGTTCATAGGTTCATAGGTAGGTACAAGGCTATCAGCCCAAGGCCCTACGTAAGCCTAGCCAACAAGGTTCCCTGGCTTACGCCACCCAAGAAAGTTATTTTCCTGTGCCACTGTCGAGCAGAGACAGAAGTGATCCCCAGGGTGTATTTCCTATTTCCCATCCACGCATCAAGATTTTTCTTGAAGAGTGCTAATGAAGAACTTTGCTTGACATAGATGGGTAGCCTGTTCTAGAGTATGGGAAGTCTCTGGGACAGGAATCTATCCCTCCAGCATGTCCTGTTTATTGTGGTGATAAGGTTTAGGTCCCTAGAGCATGTAGCTCAGAGGGATTGGGATTTCTTTAGGTGTAGCATGTCCAACAGCTCTGGGTTTGACATAGCTTTATATGTCAGGCAGAAATCACCTCGGAGTAGGCAATATGCTACAGAATAAAGCCGGAGTTTTTTGAGATGGTCAGTGTAGAGCATTTGTTTGAGGCCAGTAATCCTCTTTGTGAGGTACTTCTGTGGCCTTTCCAGCTGCTGCAGATGTCTTGTGAGGTACATTCCAAAAGGGGCATTATACTCTATAATGGGTCTAATGAGTGTCGAGTAGAGGGGAACAATGACCTCTTTTTTCCTGGATGAGAACCCTTTTATGATGAGGTGTGCCATGTAGAAGGACTTCCTGACTACTGTGGTGATGTGACTATCAAAGAAGAGACTACTGTCCACCTGGGTACCAAGGTCTCTTATTACACATTCGGTGTTAAGCAGATTGCTGCCTATATGGTAGTTCATGGGTACAGAGTTTTTACCAAAGGGGATGACACTGCACTTTTTGGCATTGAGTTTGGGGCCATGGCTCTGACACCAGGCATCTGTCTCAGCGAGGCCCTTCTGTAGGATGTCCACATCATATGGTGACTTGACTATGGCTCCTTGTTTGCAGTCATCTGCAAACTTCGTTAGCCAGAGGCCTTCTGTGTTAGCCTGTACTTCAGAGAAGTAGATACCAAACAGGAGAGGTCCCAGGACTGAACCCTGTGGTACTCCACTTGTTACTGGTTTGAGGTCAGATTTGGACTCTGCAACTTTTACAGTGTGGGTTCTGTCAGTGAGCCAGTTGTCAACCCATCTTGTGATGTAGGATTTATATGTAGTTTAGTGAGTTTAGCTATAATTACAGAATGGGGGATGGTGTCAAAAGCCTTGGCAAGGTCAAGATAGGCTGTGTGAACCATCTTACCCTCATCTACAGCTTTGGTGACTGCCTCAAAGAAGTCGATCAGGTTCAGGAGGCATAATCTGCCTTTCAAAAACCCAAACTGGGTGGGATCCAGAGTTTGGAGGTTACCAATGTCTTTGTTTATGAGTTCCATGATGATACGTTCCATGGCTTTGCAGACCAGGCTCGTCAGGCTAATAGGTCGATAGTTCCCAGGATCAGTGGTGGCTCCCCCTTTGTGGAGTGGGATAACTGTTGCTGTGCGCCGTTCAGTGGGCACAAAGCCTGATGCAAGGCTATTATTGAACATGGTGCTTAAGTGGGGAGCCAGTTCATTCTGAAGTTTGTGTAAAACGCAGCCTGGGATGTTGTCCGGTCCCATGGCTGCTGTGTTTTTGGCTTTAGAGAGTGCAGCTTTTATCTGCGTAGTTGTGATTACACGGACTCTGCATTCTTCCTGTATAGATATGGGCCCTTTGGGGGGGGGGTAAAGTTAGTACTGAACCTATCTGCCAGGATGTTGGCAATATCAGTTGGTTCTGTACTTTTCGTACCATTGTGCTGTAACTCAGAGCAGATCTGGGTGTTGCCATTGAGATTCTTGACATAGTTATAGAATGCTTTGTAGTTGTCCTTAGAATTAGTGGTGATTTTGTTTTCGTAGCTAGCCTTGGAGAATCTTATAAGGGATCTCAGCTTCTTGCTGAGGCTGATCAGGGAGCTCCTCCACTCATGGGATTTTATCTCTCTTTTGCAACAGTTTCTTCCTTCTGTTGTACAGTTCGTTTATGGCAGGGGACCACCAGATTGGCTTCCTTTTTTGGAGGATAGCATCTTGGTTCTGTTTGGGATAGCACGATCCATGCACTCGTGTTAGTTAATTCCTGAAAAGGAGCAATATTTCTGTCATAATTTACTAGCAGAGAAGAAAAGGAGGGATTTTTTTCAATAATATTTCCTTTTTGTCCCCCCCCCCTTTCAAAAGACCTCAGCAGAAAAAAAGGGGCAAAAGAACAATCCCTTTTCTAGGCAAGCATACAGAATCTCAGCTAAGAAATCCTCTAGAAGATTCTGAAATTAAAGCCAGTCATTGTTAACAGCACTGCCCCAAATCTGCTGCTGTAGAACCTGTGTTAGTAAGTCCATAAGAACTTCCAAAGAGAGTTTAAATAACCGAGCCACAGAAAAAATTAATTTGTGGGTCAGGGGGAAACAACACTGGAAGTCAGACAAAATGCTGACTGTGAAAAAAGGCATCCTCACAAACTGGCGATAAGGGGGAATAGCCACAACAAATTATAATACCTTCATTACAACTATAGTATTTTATACACACACACACACACACACACACACACACACACACACACACACACACACACACACACACACACACACACACACACATATATATATTAAAGTGACAATTACTTGTAGTAACGTGGTACTTCTTCACTTTGGATTAACTAAAGTGTGTTTTTACATTAAGAAGACTGACTGCTGGTCTTGGGGAAGTTGTAAATTAGCCTGGTCAGTCTGAGACAGGAAAGGAGATTATTTCATCAGCCAGAGGGCTTCTTAGGGACTTATTTGGGTGTTAATCTGCACTTGAAAGCTGCTTTTGCTGTGCTTTTACATTAAAAAGTTCCAGGATCATCCATCTGGATACCTGGTGTCCCTGAGTTAAGAGACACTCTAGGGCAGGGAGCTTAAAGTCTACTCATTTATTGGCCAGAAGGCACATAGGGTTGCCACCTTTTCAAATGGCCAAAGTGGGACATTTTTGGGACAAACATCAGATTTTACAGGCTGACACATACCCACAGTCAGTACAAAGGATAGAACTTAACTTTTTTGCCTAAATAAAAGCTTATTCTTGTAGCACTTTAGTTGCTTATTCTGTTTCTTATAACATTTAGGTATTTTAGATACAGAATAACTGTTTTATGCAACTATTACATAAAATATAGGACATAATTATGTCCTACAATCTCAGGACATTTGCCATTTTTAATATTTTTTGTCAGGACACAACTGCCCAAAGAGGGACTGTCCCTCGCAAAGTGAGACAGGTGGTAATCCTAAAGGCAGAGGAGTTCATTTTCATTTTTTTCTGTCTCTTATAAATTAGGTGCATTTTTGCAGAGCTGTTCACTGCTCAGTGGTGGTTAACAGCACCCTGTATAGTAGCAAAGCTAGGAAGCTAATCCTTAGGACTCTAACCTGAAACACAGAAAGGCTTTGTGTGGAGCTAAGTCTAGGGCAGCTAGATGGAGCGTGAATCAGCACTAAGATCACAGAATTAATACCCAGCCTTCACCCTAGACACCACTCAGGTGACCCCTATAAAACCAAGACCCTAAACCATAATAGTCTAACCTTAATACAGGTCTTGAGAACATGAATTTTCAATTTCCTAATGTCTCAGTGGCCAATTTGTTAGATATGGGCATCCTGAGACAGTGTAGCAATTGTCTCTTGTATTCAGACAACCTTTTAATCATTAAAGATACTAACACAGTATGCAAGAGATGTACATACATAACTTCTTTGGAGGCAAAACTGTCACTTACAAACAAGGCTGTTAAGAACACACACACACTACATCCTTTACACATACCGCTCACACACAAACACACACACACACACACACACACACACACACACACACACACACACACACACACACACACACACACGGATCTTCTTATGCTGAGGAACTTAAAAGGAACCTCTCCAAACCTCAAAGACCTCTTAAGCCATTAAACTGCAACATCTACCCTCAGCAATCACCAAAGCACACACCAAAAGCAGGACCTAACACCACACCTAAGCCTACACCCAATGTTTGCCCAAGAACAAAGCCCGTAAGGCAAGCAAACACTTTACCCAATGCTCTTATCATAGGGGACTCTATTAAATGACACACAGATACTCCTCTCACCAGGCTTGACTAGGACATAGATACTCCTCTCACCAGGCTTGACTAGGACATAGATAGTCCTCTCACCAGGCTTGACTAGGACATAGATAGTCCTCTCACCAGGCTTAACTAGGACATAGATAGTCCTCTCACCAGGCTTGACTAGGACATAGATAGTCCTCTCACCAGGCTTGACTAGGACATAGATAGTCCTCTCACCAGGCTTGACTAGGACATAGATACTCCTCTCACCAGGCTTGACTAGGACATAGATACTCCTCTCACCAGGCTTGACTAGGACATAGATAGTCCTCTCACCAGGCTTGATAGATAGTCCTCTCACCAGGCTTGACTAGGACATAGATAGTCCTCTCACCAGGCTTGACTAGGACATAGATAGTCCTCTCACCAGGCTTGACTAGGACATAGATAGTCCTCTCACCAGGCTTGACTAGGACATAGATACTTCTCTCACCAGGCTTGACTAGGACATAGATAGTCCTCTCACCAGGCTTGACTAGGACATAGATAGTCCTCTCACCAGGCTTGACTAGGACATAGATAGTCCTCTCACCAGGCTTGACTAGGACATAGATACTCCTCTCACCAGGCTTGACTAGGACATAGATACTTCTCTCACCAGGCTTGACTAGGACATAGATAGTCCTCTCACCAGGCTTGACTAGGACATAGATAGTCCTTTCACCAGGCTTGACTAGGACATAGATAGTCCTCTCACCAGGCTTGACTAGGACATAGATAGTCCTCTCACCAGGCTTGACTAGGACATAGATACTCCTCTCACCAGGCTTGACTAGGACATAGATAGTCCTCTCACCAGGCTTGACTAGGAGAAGATAATGGTTAGTTGTCTATCTGGACCTAGAATCCACAATATCACACACACACACACACACACACACACACACACACACACACACACACACACACACACACACACACACACACACACTCAGGTCATTGCACCACAGGTACCAATAGGATTCTATCATAGTTCATGTGGATGTAAATGACCTGAGGTGTAACTCACTGGACTATATGAAAAGAGATATTGTGGATCTCTCTGAATATGTGTCACAGACAGGTACATGCCTTGCACTGAGAAGCATTTTACCCTCACCAAGGATGATGCCACAGTATGAACAGAAAATGGCTGATTTTAATAGTTTTGTTTAGTTTCTGGTGTCACTCTGAGGAAATCCAATATCAATCAGCATGGGAGGACCTGTCCCACTGGGCTTTTGGATACTGGATAAAACTATTCATCCCCTTACAACTTTTTTCAGGCAAAGCCACAATGACAAATCTACCAACATGAAAAAAAAAACCTCAAAGCAACCTTAAGCTGTTGCTACTGAAAGCTAGGAGCCTAAACAAAAATCTCAACACCCCACCAGCTCTCCTCACACTGGAGAATATAGGCATCTCTGTTGTTACCAAGACTTGGTTTAAAGCTGCAGGAAGTATGCCGACAGTGAAATTCCACGGTGCTTCTACAGAATTAGGCCAACAGCAGCACAGACAGGGGCTAAAGGTGGAGGTGTCTCAGTCTATATTAGCAGCAAATACAACTCTAGGTTGTTTAGACAGGATGATGCCTTGGAGTTCATCCATGTCCAAGTCCTCATAGCAAGGTTCCCTACCATATCCTGGCCAGCTACAGCTCACCCTCTATGACCCATGGAGCTCACAAGTCTTACCTAGACCTATTAGAGGTGCTCATAATCCAACCAAATACCCTATTCATGGGAGACTTTAACTACCCCTCTATAGACTGAGAAATGAACACTGTCTTTAACATACAGGCAAAATGGTTCCTGGAATTTATCAGGACAAACACCCTGGACCTGATAGTGCAATCTTCAACCAGGAGATCAAACATATTGGACCTAATACTCACCAACATGGGACAGCGTTGTAACCCCCCCCCCTCCAATATCATGTCCACATTGTTTAGTTGGATTACAAAGTTGTCTCCCTCAAAATAAAAATCTACCTGGAAAACGCAACTAAATCCATAACAGTTAAGAACTATGCTACAACAAACTACTTCCTATGAAGTGAAAGTTTGTTAAAATTCACGACTCCCCCAAACCCTAAGAAGACAACTACCTATGCAGAATTATTTACAGAAACCCTGTAAAAACATGTAAATGGCTGCACTGAGCCTGTCGAACCTACCAGAAGTAGGCCCTGACAATATCCACAGTTGTCTCCCAGCCTAAAACATGGCCTAGCAGGACCACTTGAGGTGATCTTCACCTACAGCTACAAAAACAGGGTACATGCCCGGTGAATGGAGAGCCACAATGGTCACCCCTCTTCATAAGGGTGACCATCAACTGACCCCAGAAACTACAGACCCCTCAGTCTGGCAAGTCTAATATGTAAAGCCATGGAATTAATTATCATGGAAATGGCTAACAAGGACATTGGCAACCTACAGACACTGGAACCATCCCAGTTTAGCTTTGGTAAGGGAAGTCTTGAAACCTGGTACACTTCTTTGAGAGCATCATCATGGATATAGATGAGGGGAAATGGTGCCTACTGCCCACCTTGACCTGGCCAGAGAGTTCACTGCAATACCCCACGTAGGTGTTGTTAACAAGCTCTCAGAACTAGGCATAAATACCTACATAACTCACTGGATTGCCAGCTGGCTCACAGACAGGACCTAAGAAGTCAGGATCAGTGAGACCACCTCCAGCAAGACAAAGGTCACTAGTGGTGTATCCCTGGGTTTTCTGTTGGGCCCCCTCCTGCTTGGCATTTACTTATCAGAAGTTAAGGCTCACCAAGTTCTCAAATGGCTGTAAACTGGGAGATGTCACAGATTCTCTCCAAGACATCCACATCCTATAAGACGGTCTAGCACAGGCAAATGTCTGGTGCAACAGCCATGCATTAAAACCCTTTGGGAAAGCATCCACCCAAGCTAATTACTTCATCGATAAAACACCGCTAAGAGTTGACCCGACAGTTAAGGATAAGGGAACATATGTAGACAGTCATCTGGCTTTCAACCAATACATAGCCAAGATAGTAAGAAAATCATTTTGTGTTGCCTAACTCATAAGCAATGGTAGGGTATCCAGCTCCAAGGAAGTAAAAGTACCACTCTATTCGTCCCTTAACAATCCAAGTACAATGCCCTTTCATCATCATCATCATCATTATTGTCATCATCATCATCATCATCGTCATCATCATCATCATCATCATCAATCATCATCATTGTCATCATCATCATCATCATCATTGTCATTGTCATCATCATCATCATCATCATCAACCACCCTTTTTCCCATTTTCTACATGGGGTCAGGGTGTCATGTCAGCTATTACCATCTCTCTTGATTCAATGCCAGTCTCCCCATCTTCGTTGACACTCATGCCCGATTGTCACAGATCTTCTTTTACACAATCCAACCACCTCTTTGCTGGACACCCTTGTTTCCTCTTACCTTCTTCCTGTCTGTCCCAAACCTTCTTCACCAGATTGTCTTCTGCTTTTCTACACATGTGTCCAAACCACCGTAATCTGTTCTCTTTGACCTTTTCTGCAATTGGAGCTACTTTGGCTTCTGCTCTTATGTCCTCATTTCTGCTTCTGTCCCTCAATGTGCATCCTACCATCCATCTCAGACACTTAATTTCCATCACCTCTAGCTTCCTCAGCTGTTCTGCCTTTACTGCCCAGATTTCTGTACCATGCAATAGCACTAATCTCACCAATGTTTGCTACACGTTACAATGCTGCCTTTGGCACGTACCTAACCAGGCACTTGCAACAGGTAGAATACCCTTAAAGGTTCCTCAAGGGGAGAATTCAGGGTATGAATACCCTGTCCTACACTGACCGCCTTAAATTCTTATCTCTCTCATAAAGGTTACTGAGAGGCGATCTGTGCCTAGCATATAAAGCATCTTCAGATCCAGTTCTGAAGGATCTCTTGCACATCCACAAGACAAACAACATCAGAAACACTAGATCCAAGGACGTGAACTTTGTCTGTGACATAAATAGAACCTGCTGGAGGGACCAACGTGTGTGCAAACGTACTCAAATGTCCTGTAGTGAAGTACATTGATCTCATGCCACATGACATAGATACCCCAGTCCTTGCAAAATAAAAGACAAAGCAAGGAAACAGGAATGTCTTGTGCAATAATACACATTCATTGGGAAATAATACAATATGCATTCCCTCCTTTAGGAGTAAATATTCCGTCAGTATCACAGCTAAGGGAAACAGGTGAACCACAATCCAAAACAAAACAACAGACACATATAATAACCCTATTTTAATGAGTTTGTGTATCTCACAAGTCACTTACAAGTGTATCGAGGTCTGCATCTTTAGAGAAAAAATGCTTTACCCTGGTCCTGTGACACCCTACTTATGAAGAGCTCCCCATCCTATTTCCTCAATCCCTTCCCTAAGAGATCAAAAAGGATAATGCAGAAAGAAAACATAAATAACTACAATACATATCTATAAAAGCTAATAAGACCGTTCCCCTTCACCGTAGAATACACTTGTCAAACAACACAGTTTAAGCTCATCTGGATGAATAGCCCCACTGTACAACATAGCAAGCACACCAAATCTGGATAACAAAGCATAACAGCCACTTTTTTTCAAGGTAATAAAAACAACATACCACCAGTGAACACACCTCATTATTTCACGCCCTCCCCATACCACCAGTGAGCACTCCTCATTGTATCACACCTTCTCCATACCACCAGTGAGCACTCATAGGCTCATAGGTTCATAGGTAGGTACTAGGCTATCGGCCCTAGGGCCCATACAAGCCTAACCAAAAAATGTACCCTGGCTTTCACCACCCAAGAAAATTATTTTCCTGTACCCCTGTCGAGCAGAGCCACAGAAGTGATCCCCGGGGTGAATTTCCCATTTCCCATCCAATCATCAAGATTTTTCTTGAAGAGTGCTAATGAGGAGCTCTGTTTGACATAGATAGGTAGTCTGTTCCAGAGTATGGAAAGTCTCTGGGACAGGAATCTGTCACTCCAGGATGTTCTGTTTATTGTGGTGACAAGGTTTAGGTCCCTAGAGCGTGTAGCTCGGAGGGATTGGGATTTCTTTAAGTGGAGCATGTCCAACAGCTCTGGGTTTGACATAGCTTTGTATGTTAGGCAGAGATCGCCCCTGAGTAGGCGATATGCGATGGAGTAAAGCTGTAGTTTTATCTGTTTGAGGCCGGTAATCCTCTTTGTGAGGTATTTCTGCGGCCTTTCCAGCTGTTGTAGATGTCTTGTGAGGTACACACCAAAAAGGGCGTTGTACTCTATAATGAGTCTAATGAGTGATGAGTAGAGGGGAACAATGACCTCTTTTTTTCTGGATGAGAAACCTTTTGTGATGAGATGAGCCACATAGAAGGATTTCCTGACCACTGTGGCGATGTGATTATCAAAGGAGAGACTACTGTCCACCTGTGTCCCAAGGTCTCTTATTACATTTTCGGCATTAAGTAGACTACCAGCTATGTGGTAGTTCATGGGTACAGAGTTTTCACCAAAGGGGATGACAATACACTTTTTGGCATTGAGCTTCAGGCCATAGCTTTGACACCAGGTATCTGTCTCAGTGAGGCCCTTTTTTAGTTTGTCCACATCGTTAGGAGTTTCGATTATGGCTCCTAGTTTGCACCCTCATTGTATCATCCCTTCCCCATACCAGCAGTGAGCATGCCTCATTGTATCACGCCTTCCTCTGCCAGACAACTTCACAGCTGCATCAGTCCTCAGCACATATACTAGGACCCATCCATTTCTGTAAGGAGGGAAGTTGAGGAATCTCTGCAGAAGTAAAAAGACATCAAAATGTCAATCTCACTAAATCAGTCTGACATAAAAAAAGCACCACTCCAACAAAACAGGATAAACTACTCTCATCCATCTCAAATGCAATCTTCTAAAACTTCAGAGAGATAAAATACCTCTTAATAACAGAATGCTCTCTCCAGCAACATTTCTCCAAAAACACTGAAATACAGGTAAAAGGTAAAGCACAGCAAATCTCATTACAGTACACTAAATCCACTTGCAAATCCTATATATGTGCTACAGTACAAATTCCAACAGATCACAAAACACACCTTGGAAGCACCACTGTTTCCTACTGCTAAAGCATCCACACATGAATTTTAAATACATGAAGACTTTAAATTAAAAAAAAACATTTTTGCATCAGTTTACTTTCTTGTCTTCAACATGTCATTCATCCTCCAAGGTGATGGCCATTCCAAAACCAGAAGTAAAAAAACATAAAAACAACAGGTGAGCAGTAAGTCCCTGTTTCAGTAGAGTGAAGTGGAACTAGTAAAAACTCATTAAATTCATTTTATTTAACCTTTGTTGACCAGGTTGGTCCCACTACACTAGATGCCTCTTTTCAGGGAAGAGCCAAGATGGTACTACGAGGGCATTGATTCCTCTACTCTTTCTGATATATGCAGTGGGAACTTTCACATCCACCTGAGCTACCATGGTCTTAGACAGATGGGAACTCAGTTTGACATCTCACCCAAAGGATGACGTATTCAGGAGTGCAGCACCCCCCTCCCTTATACTGCACTGCAGTGTCAGCAATTGACCACCAAGGTGTGGGAATAGAACCCACAGCTTTCTACACCAAAGGGGAGTCTGATACCTGTTGTGCAACTGATAATAAAACATGAAAATTGTTTTAAACCTGCAGAAAAAAAATATTGCCGCAAATGGTAGTAGTACAAACTCATTAACAACAGAAGACAAGATCCAAGGACATGAACTTTGTCTGTGACATAAATGTAAAGAAACCAAAAGTAAATTGATTTTTCATACTACAATATGTTAATTTGTGTCTTAAACAGTATTGCACACCATTTATTTATTTATACTTTGTACATCAGCTAAGTGAACTTGTTTAGGGATCCTTTTCAGCCATGACCCACGCCACAATGGCAAAGACAACAGCAAGTAAGAAACGCACTAAGGAATTAAAAAAAAAGCAACACTGTCATTAGGACATGTGCAATACATAGCCAAGGTGTAACAATGACTGAGGAAAACATTAAACAACATTTACAAGAATGTATGCATTATTAGCACTTAAATATATACTGCAAACTTCGTTATAAACACATAATTGCATATAAACATATTCACATGCCAGTGTATGGTCTAGGAATCAGTTCTTGAATGTTGCAAAGTGGTACAAAAATAAAATCTAAGCTTCTAGCTAAAAATGCTGTCTACTTTCACAGTAGAACTTATGATCCTGGTTTACCTTTGTTTTGTAATGTGAGGACTTACAGTGCCATGACCCTGGCAGTGAAAGAGCCAGGAAGGGAACTAGAAGAGTGAAGGAGCAGAGCATGTGTGCGTCTGACTGGGGATTCAAAGGATTTATGCACACTCAGGGCCACACTGGGCAGTATAATTTCCTTGGTGGAGAGTGGGGACCATGCAAGAAGGGACTGTGCTGCTTGCAGGGAATATTGTTTATGGAATTGAGGGGGCAGCCACTGCAGACAGCCTAATGTTGGTCACTCTCTAACACTTAAATTGGGTCAGTGCAGGTTAGGGCTGGGAGAAAAAAAAAAACAAATCATGGAATTACCCTGATGGCTACCTGACTGATGCCCCTCAGCAGGCTGATCCTCACTACGATGATAGAGAATGAATAGAATGATTGATAGAGGAAGGGGCTGATGATCAACTGGTAGCAGCAAAGAGTTGGACAACATTTCTTATGCTTCCTTCTTTCAGCTTTTTCCTTATTCTTTGTCTTCTTTAGTGTTGCAACACATTTCCAGTTATTCTGCTCAACATGTCTCTTAAGAGATGAGTAGTTCAGTCGTGGCTTCAGATTTAGTGGCTATGCTATTATTGTCATATAAGAGATGGCTTTCTGAAACATGTCAAACATCTTTATATCATCTGGCAGAAATAATATGGTTCCTAGTAGGGCAAAGAATATGAGTACTAACATGATTTTTAAGAGTTATAATCCGAGACCAGCAAGCACTTCTATCAGTGTCAGTGGTATAACATATAGCACACTCAGCTTTGCTGCAAAAGACTGTGGGTTCTAGTCCCACACAGTAGGCAGATTACTTGCTGACAGTGACACATAAGGGGGATGCTGCACTCCTGAGGGTGTTGTCTTTCAGATGAGAAGGTAATCCAAGGTCCCATTTTCTTGTTTGGTGATAGCTCATGTTGAACTAAAAGATCCCATGGCACCTATTGAAAAGAGTAAGGCCCTTTATTTTTATACAAAATAAAAATCTTATTTAGAGCATATTTACAAATGTACACATATACAGATATACAAATATATTTACACATATTCATACTAAATTTTCATAACTATTTAACATTAAACATAATTTAATTTATTTGTTCATTCCAGTATAATCCATATGACATAAAATAACTATTTATCTACTCTTTATTTCTAGTTTATAATATCCACATTTAATTATATCCGGGCTTATATCTTTGAAAAAATCGTCTTTACATAGTTTTGTCCCATAATTTTTTTTTACTCTTTTACATTTCAAAAATACATATTCAATATTTTTTTTCTTCTTCACAATGTAAACATATTCTATCTCCTTTCTTTTTATATGGCATATTTACATTTACAAAAAAATATCTATTACCAGTTTCCACAAAAATCTTGACATTTTACTTTCTGAATACATCATTTGCTTCTTATTTTTATAGCTTTATTTTTTTTCCTCAGTTAGATTTCCCCATGGTTTTACATAGTAATGTTTTATCATTACATTCTTATACCATCATTTCCTTTCTTTTTCTATATCATCTATTTTTACTTTCCGCAAAAATATTTTCTTGGTAACATTTTATTTTTTCATTTATACACACTCTTTTTCTGTTTTACTTTTTTACCATAGCCCCAAATGTATCAAATTCATATTTAAACAATCTAACTTCTAATCTCTCATCTTTTCCTTTTATCCACTTTTAACACTTTGTACAAATTTAATGAAGCAGCATATACCACTGGGTTAATTAACCTTAAACCTCCTTTCTCTTTATTTACATACAAAACTCCTCTTTTCACAGGGTTTAATCTAGAACCCCATATAAATGAAAACATAATCTGCAATAATTCCTTTTCAAATACTGTTGGCAACATAAATATACTAGCTAAGTACACTGTTTTCCCCATCATTACTGAATTTATTAAATAAGCCTTTGTTTCTGAGTGATGATTTATATGTTCTCAAGAAAAGACAGATTTGTTTTATTTGTTCTATTTTCCCCCATTGAATTTTACGTACATCTTTATTCCCAAATTTTATACCGAACACAGAAATTTCATTTCATTGCAAAATATATACCCTACCATCCCTATCACCTCTAGATATTCATTAATACAAATTATTATTTCTTTTATCCAAATTTTTTTTTTTTTGAAATTATAATGTCATCTGCATATGTTAACAGGACTGGAATTCCTTATCCTTGAGGTGTTATATACTCCACTTCCTTCATTTTGCAATTTATGTCACATACTATCACATTCATACTAATGCAAAGAGTACTCAACTCATTGGGCATCCCTATTTTGCACCATTCTTCATATACACCTCTTGGCTTAGCCAGCCATTTACAAGTATTTTTTCTTTACTATTACTGTATGCTAACATACCTAATTGCCTAACATTCTCACTTATTTTATATTATTTCATTATTATCCATTAGATGTCATGTCCAGCTGTATCAAATGCCTTATTAAGGTCTCCTATCATGATTTTTGTTTCTTGTTTTCTATTCATATCATCCACCATTTCTGTAATTATCAATAATAAATTGGGACAACCCTTCCCCTTTGTACTATATACACTATCTTCCATAATATTTTCCATTTCATTTCAAATTGCTTTTGTATTATTTTCATAAAGCTCTTATAATCATTATTACTCAGTATATCAAGCCCCAGTTTTTACTTGCCTTCTATATTCCTTCTTCCATATAAATGCAAGTATTCCACAACATAATTCTTTATACATAAAACCTCCATTTAACCATCTGTTCAAAATCATAAAAAATATTCTTTTTGCCAGTCCCTCAAGTTTTTATACATTCCATATCCTATTGCATCCTGTCCTGCCAAATCTATATTTCCTTGCCCTAATACTTTATCAAGCTCACATAAATACATCTCATTTCCTAGTCCCTTATTCTCATTTTCTGTTAATTTTTTTACTTCCCATTCTTCCAATACTTTCTTTTTTCTTTAAACATTTCTTGTATGTATTATCCTACACTATTCATAATCTTTTTCTGAGTTCTTTCTATTTTTCCTTTTACATTTTTTATTTATTTCATTACACTACCATCTTCCTGTACTAAACTGCTTAAATAACTCGATACTCCTCTTTTTTTCCTTGTAAAAATATCTTCACTTAAATAACAATTCTTGTATTTTTCTTGATTTCTTTTATATATTTCTTTTTCTTTGTCAAAGTACTTTCTATCATTATGTTCTAAATCTTCCAATGCATTGTTATATTTTCTTTTGTATTTTTCTTCCTCTGCTTTTCTCACATCATACTGCTATTGTAAAAAAATATTTTTTATATTTTCCTTAAATATCATCCACCATTTAGACAAATGTTTATAAAATGTTCTCATAGTAATATAATCTTTCCATAATTGTATTACTAATCTCTTTCCTTCTTCATTCCATTGTTTCGTGTTTACTCTTTCTACTCCTCTGTCTATTTTTATGTATTTCTTGTTTCCATTATCTCTATCCATACTGCAACATGATCAGAAAATCCTGTTTCAACCACCTACCCTTCTCCTATAACTAAACCTTCAGATACTATAAAATAATCTATTTCTTTTCTATACATACTCCTTTGTAAGTCCATGAATTTTTGTCCCAAAATTTTAACTTACCACATCTTATAACTTCTAATATTTTGTGTATCATTTCCTTTCTTTTTATACTTGCCTCTTAAATTACAAAGTCTCCTGGTATTATAATATTCATATTTATCGCTACATAGTCTAAAATCTAATGAAATAAGCTTTCCTTTTCTTTACAATTCATATACACATATGTTGTTATAATTCTGTATACTTGTTCTTTCCATTTTAAATCTACAATACTTAATCTTCCCATCTTTGCTAAAGTTACATCTAATATATTTATTGTATTTTCACTGAATATGTGTATTCCAGAATATCTTTGATTTCCAAGATTCCAGATTATCTTTCTTCACCATAGTTTCTCTTTTTGTAATCTTTCTTCATTTGTTAAAAATCTTGTGTCTTCTTATATAATTACATCTACATCACATGTATTACATGACTGCAAAATCCCTGTTTGTCTTACTATATTCTTAATACTATTCACAGTTACAGAAAGCACTCTATAAATCTTTTATTTCCCCTTTCTTTAAAGTCAGGGTTTCATAGGTTCATGGCTAATCACAGGGCAAATTGCCTTAATAGGCCCTTTTAAGCCTAGCCAATGTCCCTCCCAAAGGTGAGAATCAAACACTGTACCTTGTGTCTGTGAGTCAAACACTTTAACTATTGTACCACCTCCCAGCCATTAGCTGTATAGATTATTTGTCATCCATTTCCTTTCTTTTTTGTACCTGTCCCTTTAAAATTTCTGTTTCTGTTTTTTACACTTTTACCAATAAAATATTTTTTTTCTTTTCTTATCTCCTGATTTATGCTTTCTTCATCACTTATTTCAGAACTTTTTTCTATGTCCTCTTTATCTTTATTCTCATCCAATTTTCTTTGATTTCTATTACTTCTAAAATTTCTTCTTTGTTCATTTTCTTCTCTTTCTTTTTCCTTACTTGTATTTTCATTTTTATAATCCATCCATAAATGTCTGTTACATTTATAACATTTTAATTCACATTTTTATCATGTCCCATTTCTCCACAAATATAACTTTTTTATCATGGTTAATTATCAAATATTATTCTGTTCCACAAAAAACAACATATTTTTGGGTTGTCCTCAGTATTTTATGGCACCCCTATTCCCCTCCTCATTTATAATGCTTGACATATGTATATTTTTTCTCTTTCTATTTTTAACACAATATTATAATCTCATCCACCAGTCCGTAGATACCTTTTATAATTAACATTTGCAATGTCCAGTACGTCTTTACATAAAATTTTCAGATGTCCATTCAAAATCTTTCTGTCCACCTCTGTTCAAAATTGTTGGTGAATTTTCTTTTATTTTTTTTCCCTGTTAAATGCTTTTATTATATAAAGATTCCATGGGTTACAGTCTATCCATTTGTCCTCTATACTTTGAATCCTTACCATATACTTTTGTTTTTCATTTCCTTCTGCCTTTTTCTTTTCTGATAGTCTCCTTTTGCCTTTTTTACTTTCTCTGCAGTTTTCTTTTCCATCTCACCAGTATTTTTAAGGATTGTCTCTGTATCCTCCTTTTGTATTTTCTCTATAATGTCCCCCCAGGAACCATTGCCTACATTTTCTGGCTCATTCTGAATCACCATTTCTTTAAGTAAATCATCCCACTATCCTCCTAAGTGGAAGGTTGTAACCATACATTCATCATTTGCCAAATCATCTCCATCAAACAGATTTTTTTAAATATATCCTCAGAATCCTGCACACCTTCTTCAGTCTCAATATTGGCCTTCTCCTTCTTCTCTCTCCATTTGCCTTCCTGTTTATCCAGGCTGCCTCTGAACCTGGAATAGAAACAGGAAGTGCTCATGCAGAATGGGTCCCACTTACAACAATGAAAAGTAAGGAAAGTTCCCAGTTGCCCTGGCCAAATTTCTCCTGGTAGAATAAATATCACCTTGGGCCCCCCCCTGAAAAGAAGCTACTAGCCTAATGGGACTAACCTGGTCAGCAAATAAATAAATAAATAAATCTTTTTCCATAATTTTACTGGAAAAATCAAATCTGATGCTATAGATCTGATGCTAAGATTAATGGGGAAAGGGCATTAGACAAAACATTGTTTAGAATTAATTCTTTGTCCAAGTAAGAGATAACTTTTACAATTGTGCATCTCAACAGAGCTCATAGTTTGGTAGAACGTTTCAAGCGTGACCTATATCCTCCCTCTTTCCCAAAGGAAAGGTCCTCTTGTAGATTTAAAATGTTTTGGAAGCCAACTGGCTAAAATATTAACCAAATTGTTGCCCTTTCATTTTTTTTCTGGTGCTCAATATGTTTTCAAATTGTTTCTTTTTTTCCTTGTTTTCTAAAGTTGTCTAATTTATCCGCCATTCATGTGTTTTGTTTTAAAAGGAATTTAGTTCAATCTCTTCTTCTTTGTCTATAATCAGTGTCAGATAATGAAGTTTTTCATTTATTGTTTGACTTGGGCATTTTCCTGAGCAGACCTAGGTCTCCTTCAACTCACAAAAGAACAAACTAGATCTAACTTTAGATGCCCCAAACACTCCACTCTCAACCTCATTATTACAAGCATACCAAATTCCATCTCAAACATAAATTTTCAGCAATCACTGCCAAATAAATTATACAATTATCAGCCATAGTCTAAAACTACAACCAACATTTAAAGCCTTTAAAAACCAATCTAGCATTAATACTGACAAGCTCCAAAGCTTTCTCACAACTCTCAAATGGGACCATATATTCTCTTAGATGACCCTAATACAAAAGCCATAAGACCAACAAAATGAAACATCTTCTCACTCTAATGGATGAAGCATGGTAAAAATGGAAACATCCCCCATCCACAACTGAGAACCCAGCCTCCTTTAAATATTCATATAACCCAGCCAAGCAGCCCATCCAAAGGCACAAAAACAATTTATTAAAAAAAAAAAAGATCACTCATATTCTCCCCAAATATTTGGTAAAATATTAACATTCTTAAAGGAAGAAAACTTCTTCATGACACCCACTCTAAAAACACCATTCAGTGTAGCGCAGCAAGACATTCCACAGAAGATTTTCTTCATTATTTAGCAATCTTCCATAAACTTTATACCACCCACACATGATGAATTATTTTTATTTATTTATTTTATTTATTTTATTTTACATTTGTTAACCGGGCTAGTCTGGCTGGATACATGTCCATTTTCAGCAGAGGCCCGAGGAGAAAAGCTCCACTATCATACTAATTATACATTTTAAAGAAACTAAAAACACTAATCAAGAAAACAGATCAAACAATAAAGCAATGAAAATAATGACTAAAAAAAGCAAAGTACAAATGAGTATACAGTATTACTGGTCTAGTCTGGCCAGATAAGTGTCTATTTTCTGCAAAGGGTTGAGGAGGAAAGCTCCGCTATCATAATATAAACATTATAGATTAAATATCACTATACGAAAAAGAAAGAAACAAACATTGTCAAAGAGAAAGATACTATGTAATATACAGTGTTAGCTATGAAAGCAGGTAGTATAGCAGTTATCAGTCAGGATTGGAGCATGGGCATAGCCAGTGATTTTGTAAATGATTTCTAATCTGTTTTTTGAAAAGGTGACATGAGCTTAGGGAGGTCAGTTCAGTGGGAAGTTTATTCCAATATGATCCGACAGTATTTGCAAATAAGGAGTCACCTGCTTTATTATGAGATTTGAGAGTAGTTACTAGGAGCTTGTTGGCTGAGCGAAGTGTAGTAAGATTTTGATAAGGTGTGATAAGGTTGTTCAGTATGGGAGTGTTGGAGGGGTAATGTAGAATTTTAAAAGTCATGACTAGTTGCTGTAGGAGTATTAGGTTTGGAAGTTCTAGCCAGTTGAGTTTCTTTAAGTTAAGACAGTGATGAGTATGGAAAGGAGAGCCAGTTGCAAATCTGGCAATACTATGGTAGGCTAAATTAAGTTTCTGAAGGTTAGCTTTAGAAATGTTGATAAAGGAAGGAGAGGCATACAGTAGTGTAGAGATGAGGTGAGTTTGGGCAAGGGATACTTGGGATGTGGTAAGAAAGGGTTTGAGTCTGTAGAGGCACCTATCTTTTATTTACTGTCTTGATAGTTAAATCAATGTGATAGTCAAAGTTTAGCTGATTGTCTATGGTAACACCTAGTTTTGTTGTGGAATTGTCAGGTTTAATGATAGTGCCATTGCAGGACACAATGGAAAAAGTGATTGGGGTGGATTTGGGGTTGGGGTGAAGTTAAAGTTTTTTTGATTTAGGAGGAGACAGATATGTTGAAACCATTTTCTGCAGCTGTGAAAACCAGTTGGGTAGAGGAGTGGAGTTACTGGGGATGGAGCAGAGCAGATGAGAGTAGAATCATCAGCATACTGTATGCAAGTGGATGTAGGGAGGAAGTAGGCAGGTTATTTATGAATATAGAGAAAAGTAGGGGACCTAAGATGGACCCTTGTGGGCCGATACGCCGATAGTCACTGGGAGTTGAGAGGATAGATGGCTGTCCCAAAGGACTGCTTGTTTTCTGTTTGTCAAATAGAGTCAAACCACTGTAGTGCTAGTGTGTTAAGTGACAGGGATTCTAAAAGTGGGAGGGTTGATGGTTGGTTGACCATGCTCAGATGCTTTGAGAGGTCTAAGAATAGTGCAGAGGAGAACAGGTTGTTGTTGATTTTGTTGATTATGTCAGTGAAGGAGAGAAGGGCAGTAGAGGTACTGAGGGCCTGAAACCATGTTAGAATCTACAAGCAAGTTGTTATTCAAGAGATGGTGTAAGAGTTGATGGGTATACAGCGTTCCATTATTTTGGATAGAGGAATAGAGCACAATAGGCCGAAGATAAAAATAAAATTGGAGAGTTGTTAGAGTTACCTCCTGTAGTGGAATGATATGGGAGATTTTCCAACAGGATGGGATTTTGGACTCAGTTATAGTTCTGTTTATTAAGATGGAGACTGGATTCAGCTGGTAGCTTGTCGGCAGAAGGTGCAAGGTTTGAGTTTAGATAGTAATTTATAGGTCATGGAGACAGTATTAAACTTTAGCATGGGGGTGCTGTTTTGGGGGAGTCATGGTGTTTGCCAGGGCGACTGTTTGAGAAAGAAGTCCACCCAACCTCCATTCATCTCCTTCTTCCTCTTCATATGCATACATCCCAAAGTAGCCAATACTCAAAAATATTCCCACTGGTATCCCTCCTGAATCTGACAACATAAACCCCCACATTCATAGATCACTGGACACATCACATATGTCTTTGTCTTATCATATATAATCTACGTCTCACACAAAACACTATGCCACAAATTTGGAAAACTAGTCTAATTAACCCCCTCCAAAGCAAACTAACTCAAATATACCTCTCACTTCTGTCTACCATTCTTTCTCCCAACTCTCAACAAACTTCTAGGAAAAAAATAGTGTGTACCTAGCTCTCTCTATATATCGAGCAGTAAATCTGCTCTCCTCCAAATAGCATGGATTCTGGCCTGGACAAAGTACTGTAACAATACCTTGGTCCTTAACCAATGACATTCTGTAAAACTGTGCTAGAAGCCTGCTTATAGGTGCCCTACATATAGAGTTTACAAAGGCATTTGACTTCATTGACCAATATCTTCTCCTTTACAAACAAAACTGAAATTGGTATCAGTCCAGACAGCACTCCCTGGTTTAAAAAGTTTCTCACTGACAGACACTTGTGACATAACTCATTTTGATGAGACAGATATGTGTCTCGCAGAATCCCCATACTCTGGAATAGTTTCTCCATTCATGTGAAGCAGAGTCCATCCCTAACCCTATTTAAGCTTAACCTTAACCAATGGATGGGAAATCAGAAATTCACCCCAAGTCTGGTCCCCATGTTTCTAACTGACAGAGGTAAACAGCAATGCCCAAAATAACATACTCCAGGCACACATAACCTCTAGAAACTTCCTAACTAACATAGCCCCTCCTAATAAATGCCCGTGATAGATAGGGACACAACTGGGGTGGATTACATGGCTAGGCATATAAAGGCCCTGAGAGTCATTAGCCTATATATAACTATGAACCTATAAAATAGGATCTACCCAATCAGAATATTCACCTATTATCAAAGGGGTACCACAAGGATCCGTTCTTGCTCCCCTCTTCTCCATATTCATTAACAAACTTCCTTGTAATCCCCCCCACACACACACACACACACACACACACACACACACACACACACACACACACACACACATCTCCCACTGTTCCTGTACAGTAATAACATGGTTATTTATTGGTCAGGTCACTCTCATACAAACATTAAATTCCAACTCCAGTCAGATCACATGATCTATACTAACAGCTCATAAACCATAAACAACTTTTCAATTCCACCAAGACTAAAACTATTCTTTTTGGAACTACAGAGAAAATTCACTAAGCACCTAACTCTTTAACTACCTTTGATATACACAAACATACCACAGAAACAACCTTCACCTTCAAAAATCTAGGATTATGCCTTGATCAGTCCTTAAACTTCCATTCCTCACAGACAGAGTGAGAGTAAAAATAAACTTTCTCCTCTTCTGGACCAAAAAATCTCCAATTTTGTATCTCAATCAGCCAGAGTAGCCAGCAAAGGAGTTTCTCCTCTGTTAAGTAAAACATGGGCTGTCTATTTTTGCATCCGTCTTCAAGAAAAACACCCCCACACTCTGGGCAATCTCCAACAGCATCTCATCAGCATAACTGTATCACCCTAAAAAAGTCACATGGCTTCCCATAAAACAAAGGTCTAACCTACTGTAAGGATCCCAACTCTACAAACTACTCCAACTCCCAACATGTGCTCCATTTGCAACTAAAGTTCATAAAAAAACTCCTCATTCAACCTGAGACACTGTTCACAAGACACATCAACTCTCATTACCCCAAGAACCAAACTCCACATCACTGCAAGTGCATTCTCCTCTCAGGCACCTACTCTTTGGCAAGCTCCCCCAATGACCTAAAGGAAATTAACATTTCCTCCAAATTCAGAAGGCAACTCCAAAGGCATATCTTTATCCAAGCCAATTGCTCCTGCTTCAGTATGGGGCACATCATCGAACATACTACACCTTTCTAATTTCCACTTCTCCTGTCCTCTCACAGAATTACAGAAGGTCATCCCAGTTTAGAAACTAACACAGAGATTGTATATTACACCCTGCTTGTTTACTATAATGTACAGGTTTTTGTAAATAACTACTCTGAACTACTGCATTACTGTTTACATTTCTGCCTCTTGTTTGTGAAACGTTTTGTATTTCACCTGGGTTGAGCCTCTAATTCATCAATATTGATCAGCATACTACCCCTATAAACAAATATAGCTAACTGTCTGACTGACTAATTAAATAAAGTCACAATGTCATTTGTTCGAGCTTCTTATTGTAATAATATATTTTTCAGAAGTTCGTTTTTTTTTTTCCTGTACAGAAGCCTTTTTGGCATGAAGCCAATCCACTTTCAAAGATAATTATTTTATTAAGTCGCTACTTGCTACAGGTATTTCAATGCTGACATTACTTGTTGAAGTGACTTAAGAGTATTAATTTCCTTATACTGATTCAAACTAACCAGGTACAGGAAAGGCAATATGTTAGTCACAAAGCCACAAATCTCCAGTTTTAACAAAAAATCAATAAAATAAAGTAAGGTGTTAATTGTTTGAATATATCTTTTATCCTTCTAATTTAATTAGCAAAACAATCAGGAGCAGTAACTCAAGAAACACTGGCATCAAGGTAGAGGGTGAAGGAACAGAAAACGTATTAAGAAAATCTGAGACCTTTGCATAATGGTATAAGAAATGGTTCAGTAGTAATTCTATCCCAAACATTACATTAAAAAGGTTCATAGGTAGTTAACAGTGCTACTCTCCACTCTTCTCTATGCCTCCCTTCTACTCACTAATTTGAACAAATCCACTCTTAGCAAACTCTCCAGCTGTTATAACCATATTGCTAGATTTGCAACAGGCATGGCCTACAGGACCCACCACTGTCACAACCTAAATCTTCTGGGGTGGCTAGAATGGCCTAGCCTAGTTCAGCGCAACCAGCTTATAATTGCCCATAAATTTCTCGACCAATTATAATACGCCTGCACTTAAAAATATCATCAACCCTTACAGCAACCTGAGGTCAGGTCGCTCTCCTAATGAACTACTGGGTCAAACATCCCAAATCAGCAACTCTGCTGGGGACTCTCTGTTTGCTAACTCTGTTGGCAAAACTTGGAACTCTCTTCCTGCTGATATTACTCTTGAACCCTCTCTTACTCAGTTCAAAAAGGCCTCAAGCTATACTTGAAAACTCACTGGCTGTGTCCTTGTTCAAAACCCGACTAGATCCTCCTCTATAGTCTGCAGTCATGTTACATGGCCTACTCAGTATGTCAACACTGTTTTAAAAATGTATGATTAGATTACCTGCCTGCTCAACTGGAGCCCGTAAACTGCGTGTAACTTCTAATCATTTTGTGATTTTTACTGTATGTTCTACATTGGAGCTTTTCTCCCCAAGCCTCCGCTGAAAATAGACATGTAGCCAGTCGGACTATCCCAGTCAACAAAAGTAAAATAAAATAATAAATAAATAAAATAATTAATAGGCTTGCAGTCCAGTTGGAACATTAAAGAGGCTAGCCAAATTTCCTGTTTCTTCCCAAAGCACCATATGGTTAACTGACCTACACATGGTCACAGAGTATGCAAATGAAGGCTGCGAGCAGCAATGATTCTACCCTAATCAGTATGCAACATGGTATGCCATCATAGGTTCATTGGTTCATAAGTTCATAGGTTCATGCTAGGCTATCTGCCCTAGGACATTTATAAGCCTAGCCAGAGTGTGTTTGGCTTTTGCCACCCATTTTAAATTAATTTTGCTATGCCCTTTTTCGAGGTTAGTATACTGTGCCTCTGTCTAACAGTGACACAGAAGTGATACCCGGGGTAAACCTACGATCTCCCATCCACTCATCAAGATTCCTCTTGAAGAGAATCAATGAGGGACTCTGCCTAACCTGGACTGGGATTTTATTCCAGAATGAAGGGAGCCTCTGGGTTATGAATCTGTCCCTCCAGCATGTCCTATTTATTTCAGTGCTGAGGTTCAAGTGTCTCAAGCACGTAGCTCGATGTGATTTGGATTTTCTGAGGTGCAGCATGTCCATTAATTCCGGGTTGGACATGGCTTTATATGTCAGGCACAGATCGCCTCTGAGCAGGCGGTATGCCACTGAGTAGAGCTGGAGTTTCTTTAACCGGGCAGCATATGGCATCTGTTTGAGCCCTTTGATCCTCTTGGTGAGGTACTTTTGGGGTCTTTCCAGTTGCTGCAGGTGTCTGGTAAGGTACATCCCAAAAGGGGCATTGTACTCAATTATGGGCCTGATGAGGGATGAGTAAAGAGGCACGATGACCTCCCCTGATCTAGATGTCAATCCCTTCATGATTAGGTGGGCTATATAAAATGTTTTTCTAACCACTTTGGCCACGTGGTTGTCAAATGAGAGATTGCTATCAACTTGGGTCCCCAGGTCCCTAATTACTTCTTCTGTACTTAATGGATTACCATCTATGTGGTAATTTGTGGGCACTTTGTTTTTGCCAAAGGGGATGACTATACACGTTTTGGCATTTAGCTTGAGGCCATGGCTCTGGCACCAGTTGTCTGTTTCTATGAGTCCCTTTTGGAGGATGCTTGTGTTGGCTGGAGAGTCGATTATGGCGCCCAGTTTGCAGTCATCTGTGAACTTGGTCAGCCACAGTCCTTCCGTGTTGGCCTGTACCTCCAAGAAATATATACCTAACAAGAGAGGTCCCAGGACTGAGCCTTGTGGGACGCCACTTGTAACTGGTTTGGAGTCTGACATGGCTCCAGCAATTCTAACCATGTGGGTTCTGTCCTTGAGCCAGTTTGCAACCCATCTAGTGACATAGGGGTTTATATTTAAGCTGGTGAGCTTATCTATAATGCCCGAGTGGGGTATTGTATCGAAGGCTTTTGCAAGGTCCAGGTAGGCTGTGTGGACCACCTTCCCCCGTCAATGGCCTTGGTGACTGTTTCAAAGAAATTGACCAGGTTTAAGAGGCAGGATCTGCCCTTAACAAAGCCGAACTGGGTAGGATCCAGTGTCTGTAGGTCCCCAATATCTTTATTTATGAGGTCCATGATGATCATTTCCATAGCTTTGCAGACCAAGCTAGTCAGGCTTATGGGGCGATAGTTTCCAGGATCCGTTGAGGCACCACCTTTGTGGAGAAGGACCACTGTTGCCGTACACCACTCTTTGGGTACATATCCTATAGTAAGGCTGAGATTGAACAGTAGTTTTATGTTTGGGTTTAGCTCTTCTTGGAGTTCATGTAGGATGCAGCCCGGGACACCGTCTGGTCCCATTGATGCTGTGTTTTTTGCTTTGGAGAGGGCAGCTCTTACCTGAGCATCTGAGATGTCAGGGGGGCAGCACTCTGCTGGAATAGATATTTGCCCTTTTGGTGGGGAGGGGGGGAGAAGTTTGCGCTGAACCTGTCAGCTAGGATGTTGGCAATGTCTGTGGGTTCGATGTATTTTTGTCATTTTGGACTAATTCTGAGCATATCTGGGAATTCCCACCCAGGTTCCTAACATAACTAAAGAAAGCCTTGTGATTATCATTAGTGTCCTGTGCAATTTTTCTCTCGAAGCTGGCCTTAGACGATTTTATGAGTGCCCGTAGTTTTTTGCTAATACTGATCAGAGATGCCTTCCCTTTTTGGGATTTTGCTCTATCATGTAGTAGCTTCCTCCTTCTATTGTATAGTTTGTTTATGGCTGGGGTCCACCAGACAGGACGTCTGCCTTTGGAGGATTGGGTCTTGGTTTTATTTGGGATTGCATGATCCATGCATTCCTGAAGGTGTTCATAGAATGCGTTTATAAAGGATTCTGCGGTCTGGGCTGTATTTTCCACAGGCTCGGGGCTTTGAAGGATTCCACCTCGGTTTTGAGGAGTGTGAAATTTGCTTTAGAGAAGTTTTTCACTGTGGTTTTCTGGCAGGGGGTGGGGTCGGGATGTGAATATCCAGTGAGATTAGTTTGTGGTCTGATCTTACCAGTGAGGAATACACTTCTGATTTGGGGCATAGACTCCCCATGTTGGTGATGATCAGGTCCAGTATGTTTTCCCCTCTTGTGGCAGTGGTAACAAGTTGTTCCATAGCATTTGAGTTTATAAATTCTAGGAACCTTTGGGCTAGGGTGTTGGAGCTAGAGTAATGCTCCCAGTCTATGTTTGGGTAGTTGAAGTCGCCCAATATAATGGTGATGGGAGAGACCTTCATATTTTCCAGTGTTCTCAGGAAGGTCGAGTGGGGTTCCTGGGTTTGGGAGGGTGGTCTGTAGCAGGTTATAATTTGGAAGGCAGTTTTACCCACTGTTAGTTGCACATGGATAGTCTCTGATGCTTCGTGCTGTGCCACCAACCTGGAGGTGTGGGTATCTTTGACAAATATTGATACTCCCCCTCCTTTTGTGGTTCGGTCTGAGTTTTGGGGCCGAAAAGCATGGTATGAGGTATAACCTGGTAGTGCTGGGGTGCTCTCGGGAGCCTTGAACCAGGTTTCTGTTACTGCACAGATATCGATGTTCTCCATGATAAGGAGAGTTTTGAGTGCGTGCATCTTGAGGTTTAGACATCTGGCATTGAGTAGCATTACTCTTAGTTTCTTATCCCTTATGATACCTATGGAGGTGGGTTTGTCTTTTGAGCCTTGCCTAAAAAAGGCACTATGGGGGAAGCAAGAGCCTTTGCCAATATCCAAAAGCCCAGGGGTGACAGGTGCAAGCCGTCCCTAGCGAAGCATCGTGGCTTGTCGAGCATGTCATCCCAGGCTGACAGGCATTGGATCCCATTTGAATGACACCAATACTTAAGCCAATTGTTGAAAATGATAATCTTGTCTTCATATTGGGCATCATTCTTGGTGAGGGTAAGATGCTACTCAAGGTCAAGGTCATACCGGCCTGGGCTACATGCTCAGAGAGCTCCTCTATGTCTCTTTTCATGTAGTCCAGGGAGGTACATCTCAGGTCATTCACACCAGCATGGACAATGACCGAGTCATATTTGTACTTGCTTGGAGTGACCTGAGTGCTTGTGTTATGTGGTGGATCCTAGCGCCCGACAGGCAGCTCACCGTGACCTTCTCCTTGTTCAGCCTGGTGAGCGGGACGTCAGTGTGCCTGATTATAGAGTCACCTATTACAAGTGCATCAGGTGTGTTGTTTAGCCTTAAGGGCTGTGACTGTTCGGCACACTGGCTTTGTGAGCTATGTGTTGCATGTGTTTTGTTTTGGGGTAGCGGTTGCTTGGGTGTCTGCTTTGGAGGTCTCTGCTGCTTAGGCAGATTTTTATTTAGAGCCTCTGAGTATGTTTTTGTGTGTTTATGTGGTTGGTTTGCTGTCGTGGTAGGTCTATGTGAGACTGGAATTGTAGTGAGTGTGGTTTCCTTCTCCTCCTGACTGGTTACGCCAGTACTGAGTTGAGAGAGCTTAGCCTCCAGTTTGGCTATATGGTTGCATCTCTCACATGTGCTGGAATTTGTTGGGAGGAGGAGAGGGTTGTCTGTGTACATGAGGCAGTTGTAACATTGCCTCAAGATTCTCAGATTCACCAGCTGGACCAGAGAGGAGACTGACAACTGACCTTTGGACATGCTAGAATAGTATTGGGAATTCCTTTATAATTGAAAAAAGGGCCAATGGGGAACAAGGTACTCAAGGGGAGTTTGTGAGGGTGTAGTGCTTTTAATTTTTTAGTGCTGACTTATATAATTGCTTTAGTGAGCAAGTGCCAGGTAACTTAAATGCAATGTGTTACAGGTAACTTAAATGCAAAAATGACAAACAGTAACTTTCTTTCACGTGAAACAAGGAAATAAGTACAGTAAGCAATGCAGATATCACTAGGGATCCACAGAAGCACTGAAAAGCCACGTTTTAGGTGGAATTAGTGTTTCAGGGAAATAACAAGCAAACAAACAACAAGCATACAAACAAAGCTAGATTCAGTAGGCCTGGATCTAGTCTGTTCTACAGCAAACAAGGTGTACCAATTTCAGTAAGAAGCAGTTCAGATATGCATGCACTATAAGCCTTTAACCAGAAATTCCCAGCTCAGAAGGGCAGAGTCTAGCCTCTCCTCCCACAAGAGTGCAGACCATGAACCTTCTTAATGTAAAATAACTGGCCTGAAGCCTAAGTGCTTAATCCAAAAGACTTAGAATAATAGCTACACTTTAATCAAGTTACTACCAAGCAGTAATAAATACAATTGAATACTTTAAAGAATGCCTGGATTAGTGCTCAAGTTATACAAACAAAGCTAGATTCAGCAGGCCTGGATCTAGTCTATGCTACAGCAAACAAGGTGTACCAATTTCAGTAAGAAACAGTTCAAATATGCAGGCACTATAAGCCTTTAACCAGAAATTCCCAGCTCAGAAGGGCAGAGTCCAGCCTCTCCTCCCACAAGAGTGCAGACCATGAACCTTCTTAATGTAAAATAACTGGCCTGAAGCCCAAGTGCTTAAACCAGAACTAATACACTTTAAGAATAACAGACACTGAGCCCTCAATCAGCAGTTCCCAACTTAGAAGGATGTAAGCTACCTGTCCTGCCACCACAGTGCAGGCCACAAACCTTCCTAATGTAAAACAACTGGTCTGAAGCCCAAGTGCTTAATCCAAAAGACTTAGAATAATAGCTACACTTTAATCAAGTTACTACCAAGCAGTAATAAATACAACTGAATACTTTAAAGAATGCCTGGATTAGTGCTCAAGTTATACAAACAAAGCTAGATTCAGCAGGCCTGGATCTAGTCTATGCTACAGCAAACAAGGTGTACCAATTTCAGTAAGAAGCAGTTCAGATATGCATGCACTATAAGCCTTTAACCAGAAATTCCCAGCTCAGAAGGGCAGAGTCCAGCCTCTCCTCCCACAAGAGTGCAGACCATGAACCTTCTTAATGTAAAATAACTGGCCTGAAGCCTAAGTGCTTAATCCAAAAGACTTAGAATAATAGTTACACTTTAATCAAGTTACTACCAAGCAGTAATAAATACAATTGAATACTTTAAAGAATGCCTGGATTAGTGCTCAAGTTATACAAACAAAGCTAGATTCAGCAGGCCTGGATCTAGTCTATGCTACAGCAAACAAGGTGTACCAATTTCAGTAAGAAACAGTTCAAATATGCAGGCACTATAAGCCTTTAACCAGAAATTCCCAGCTCAGAAGGGCAGAGTTCAGCCTCTCCTCCCACAAGAGTGCAGACCATGAACCTTCTTAATGTAAAATAACTGGCCTGAAGCCCAAGTGCTTAAACCAGAACTAATACACTTTAAGAATAACAGACACTGAGCCCTCAATCAGCAGTTCCCAACTTAGAAGGATGAAAGCTACCTGTCCTGCCACCACAGTGCAGGCCGCAGACCTTCCTAATGTAAAACAACTGGTCTGAAGCCCAAGTGCTTAATCCAAAAGACTTAGAATGATAGCTACACTATGAGAATTAGTTTGGTTGTAATAATTTTTCCCCAAGCACTGTATAAAAAGGAATGATAATAAGTTTGGAAGTAACAATTTTCGTCCAAGCAGTATACAAAAATATATGACAATCATTTCACTAGTAATAATTCTACGTAAAACATTATACAAAAAGTACAAAAAATGAAAACTAAGCTGCTAGAAATAATTGCAGCCTTAGCAGTATATGAACTGATATACACAAGTAAGGCAGCAATAATTCTATCCATAAACAGAATGCCATCTGGTGACAGAAGCAATATGACCCAGTAATAATAATTAATGTATACTTATAACCAGAATGGTTAGTCTGCAAATTGTTAGCTAACCCTGAGTGTGATGACATCAAACATCTCTGTTTTTTTCTGACTTCTACTCTACTTTTGAAAAATTGCATATAATTACACTTGGCCTGATGTACTGCGAGTTAACTGCACCCAATGCTGACTATGTTGCTGCAATATATACTTATTTATTTCATAACTATCAAGTGTTATTTCTCCTCACATTGTATGCAATGCCATTAACGTTACCTGAGCATTTTGTTTGTTGTATATTTACTACTGTAAACGGCTCTTGTGGAACTTCGTATGTCGTGCCACTCAGTATTCCTGGCTGGTTTCTATGTGGCATAAGTACTGCTGTAAACAGTTCACATGGACTTTTGTATGTAGTAACACTAGGCATTTCCTGAGTGTTCTGTATATTCTATATGTACTACTGTAAATTGTTCACATGGAGTTTTGTATGTAATAATGTTAGGCATTTTCTGAGTACTCTATATGTTGTATAAGTACTACTGTAAACAGTTCACATGGACTTTTGTATGTAGTAACACTAGGCATTTCCTGAGTATTCTGTATGTTATACAAGTACTACTGAAATAGTTCACATATACTTTTGTATGTAGTGTTGCTAAGCATTTCCTGAGTACTCTATATGTCGTATATGTACTACTGTAGATAGTTTGCATGGAGCTTTGAATGTTGTACCTCGAGGTATTTCTTGAGTACTCTGTACATTCTATATGTATTACTGTAAATAGCTCTTCTAGAGCTTTGTATGTAGTGTGGCTAGTTGTTTCCTGAGTATTCTTTGTTGTTTATTAACATAAATAGTTCCATTGGAGCTTAGTATGCAGTGATGGCAGGCTTTTCCTGAATATTCTACATGTTGTAAATATACTACTATAAATAGTTTTAGTGGAGCTTTGTATGTAGTAACTCTGATGATACAGGCTAGTTCCAGCGTAGCTAGCTGGAGGTTTGTAAAGAATGATATCCTTTGAATATCAAACTGATGTGTACAAGATGCTTGTGTTACAAATGTATTAGAACTGTATGGTATTTGAATACCAAACTGACTTGTACAGATGCTTATGTTACAAATGTATTAGAACTGTATGTATATATGTTACCAAAAGACCCTGGAAGAGCAGAGGTTAACCAGCTAGCTTACTTTAAGAAAAATAAGGGAAATGTAAATTAGCTGTGAAGCCATAAACATGGCACCCCATTGTGCTGAACAAGACTGGAGACTGTAGGTCTGGAAAAAGCCTTTGTTCATTAGCTCAGTAAAAAGAGGGGAAGCCCCAGGCACTGCTATAAACACTTAGATGTGTATTGTAACCATCTATGCTAAATTCCTGTGTCAGCTTCAAAGGGGATATTGTGAGAACCTAGAGTCTGGTGACCAGGTGAGGTCATTCTGTGAGCCATCTTGGAAATTATGTTTTAGTTATTACAGAGAGTGTTCTCTCAGCAATGAGTTTTCTGTCTTGGGCCTGACAACAAGAAAGACCATTCACCACATCATCTGCCTTGCTCTATTAAGTACGTAGGGAATAGTAATTATCCTAGATTCAGTCAGTAAAATATAGTGAAGTTTAGTTTAGATATTGTTTTCTTTATTTGTGTCTGTCCATCAATGTTATTTTCAATATTTCCTGTGATTTGAACTCTGTGGTTTACTGTAAATATATATTCACTATTTTCATGCTCTTTTATTATTTATTATTAAATATATTTAACACTTTTATTGTGGCTGGTCCTTGTAGAAAGTATTTAACCTTTGAGACCTTCTGAGAGTGCTTATATTTATTTGCTGACACTGTGTGGGCCACTCCAGAAAGCCTAGCTGTCTTGGATACCATTTGTATTAGTATTAATATTACACAGTATAACTGGACACCCTTAAGGGCCTTAGAGTAGCTGATTGTGGAGTGACTAGTGGCAGTAATAACTACCTTATATTCCGGACAGAAGGGGGTACAGCAGGTAAATCTCTGCCAGCCTTTCATGTGTGTGTGTGTGTGTGTGTGTGTGTGTGTGTGTGTGTGTGTGTGTGTGTGTGTGTGTGTGTGTGTGTGTGTGTGTGTGTGTGTGTGTGTTTGTGTGCGTGTGTGAAAAATCAAATCTCACAGAGTGTGGGTGTCAGCTACTCGCAGCAGGGACATGAAGCACTGGGTTCACAGAGAGGGTGCTGGAGGACTTGACTTAGACACTCCACTGAAGACTTAGACCTACAGCTGAACCAGTGGAGAGTTTTACTGGGGATCTGGAGGGAGACAGGGAGAGAGAGAGAGATCCAGACCCTGGACTGAGTGTGTTCCCTGTGTGCTGTTAGGAGAAATTGTACTTGATGCAGAGAGGTCTGCATCTGGAAATACTGAGTGCATGTGAATATCCCTCTCTAGTGTCAGTGGTGAGGATTCTGGCTCCTTGATCACTGGCCCAGAGAGGGGACATCACATATTGGTGAGCAGTGGTGTGGATATTGAATTTCTGTAGCCTGTAAGCAGTGGTCATTAAAGAAGTTGTTTGTACTCTCAAACAGCCACAAAGTAGACATTCAGAGTTTCATATCACAATAGTATTATTTATTTACTTTTTGTTAGCTTAGTCAGGGAGAGCAGTCAAGCATGTCAGCAGAGGATTATGGCAAGCTGACAAGGAACCAGCTGGCTGACATGTGCCAAGCCAAAGGACTGGTGCATGCCAACCTGACTAACGGAGAAATGATTGCAGCCTTAATCACAACTGCAGGACAGACCAGCAACAAGGAGGACAACCAGTCTGGCATTGGGAATGTGCAGCTCTCAGAAACAGGACAGTTCATCTTTTCCTCAGAGGATGTAAAAACCCATCTGGAGTTAAAAAGACTTGAATTGGAGGCCAAACATTTGGAATTAGAATCAGCAGAAAGAATGAGGCATTTGGAGGCAGCAGAGGCAGCATGAAAAGGAAATATTGGCCCTTCACCAGAGTCACAGAGGTAACGTGGAGTAACCAATCCCCAAAAACAACAAAGGTCAGTACATTTCTTCCTGAATTTATGGAGGGTGATAATTTTGATAGTTTTATTCATACATTTGAAAGAGTATGTAAACAGTATAATGTTGACCAAGGGCTCTGGGTACAGGTCTTGACCCAATTACTCCATGATAAATCCGTAACTGCTGTTTCTAAATTGTCTGATACTGATTGCTTAAACTATGATATAGTTAAAAAAATGTTTATTGGAATATTTTAAGTTAATGCCTGACTCTTACAGACAAAAGATTCATGAGCATAGACGCAAGGCAGATGAAACTGTGTGTGATTATATACTGCTGAGTTAAGCACTTATTTTCATAGGTGGGTGAGTGGGTGTCAGGTCACCACTTTTGAAAGGGTGGAAGACCTTTTGGTGAGGGAACAAGCCCTTAGCACTTTGCCTGAGGACATGAGAATCTAGTTGGCAGCCCAAGAATGCAACTCTGCCGATAAGCTGGAGAAAAAGGGGGATCTCTACTTAACAAGCAGAGCAGCACTGCACAGGAAAGGGATACCCAGTGCTGCACGTGGACATAAGGAGACCCATGGTGGGCAGCCTAAACTGCCCCAACAGAGTCTATCAGTAATAGGGGAAGCCACTAGTTCAGGTACACAGCCAGGATCAAGGGTTAAATGTTTTAAATGTAACTAGTGGGGTAATTTATTTCTCTCAAGCCACATTTCTCAAGGGTCACTTGAAAAACTAGCTTGAGTCTTCAAGGGGGGGAGAGATGTGATAATATGAGCAAGTGCCAGCATAGCTAACTGGATTTTTGTAAAGAATGATATCCTTTGAATATCAAACTGATGTGTACAAGATGCTTGTGTTACAAATGTATTGGAACTGTATGGCATTTGAATACCAAACTGATTTGTACAGATGCTTATGTTAAAAATGTATTAGAATTGTATGTATACATATTAGCAAAAGACCCTGAAAGAGCAGAGGTTAACCAGCTAGCTTACTTTAAAAAAAATAAGGGAAATGTAAATTAGCTGTGAAGCCATAAACATGGCACCCCACTGTGCTGAATAGGACCAGAGACAGTAGGCTTGGAAGAAGCCTTTGTTCATTAGTTCAGTAAAAAGAGGGGAAGCCCCAGGCACTGCCATAAACATTTAGGTGTGTATTGTAGGTGTCTATGCTAAATTCCTGTCTCAGGTGACCAGATGAGGTAATTCTGCCAGCCATCTTGGAAATTATATTTTAGATTTTACAGAGTGTTCTCTCAACATTGAATATTCTGTCTTGGGCCTGACAATAAGAAGGACCATTCACCACATCATCTGCCTTGCTCTATTAAGTAAGTAGGGAGTAGTAATTATCCTAGATTCATGATCAGTTACATAAGCTTACAGAAGCTTTATGGTACATTTTATCAATTCAAGTTCCTATTATTTAAAGGCTTTATGGTACTTAATTATGTAACTGATCATGTGTTTAGCTATATAAGAAGGAAGTGTGTGGATTTTAACCCAGTTCTGAAGTCCTGTCACTTGGACAAAAACACTTTAACTGTGTTTAATAAAGTGCGGCTATATGGTACGTTCTGTATCTTTTTCTTAGTTTGTTTTATGTTTAAAGTGTCTTTGAGGGGTTTTTTTGCTAAATCTGAGATAGTTACTTACCTTTCTATATTTTTATATATTAATCTATTGACTATAATTCTTGTTTGATCTTTATCAATTAATTTATCTATTGTATGTCTTAATCTTGTAGTGAAGATGGAAGTAAATATTTTATAGTCTACATTTAATAATGAAGTTGGATAATATGACGAAACTAGCTTATTATCCTTTCCTTATTTAAGTGTAGGTGAGATTACAGAAAATTTCCATACGGGAGGAAGTATTTTATCACTCTGAATTATCCTGAAAATGTCACTTAGTAATTCTAAAATATTTAAGAGCAGCAGACTATATACTTACTACTTAAACCATCTAACACTGGAGCTTTACCATTTTCCATGTTTTAAATCTTCTTTAACTTATATTAGGGTAATAGGTTTATTAAAGAGATATATGTTAGTCATTAAGTTTATTAGTAACATTTTTCCTTGAATACTTGTCATTTTTGTAATCATGAGGATTATTATTTTTATCTTAAGTATTTCCTCTATGTCAGAAGTAAGCTTATTAATATGAGGATTTTAGATATTATTGATCTGTGCCTTTTTGCTTAACATCTTATTTCTATTAGCTAATCCATGTAGATTTTTTTGAAGTCATCACATAACTGCATTTTTTCGAAAGCTATCTCCACTTTAAACATTATAACTGTTTGATATTTTGGCATTGATTTTTAATGACTTCACTATTATCTAATTTATTTGTTTTTGTTCAAATTTTGCTTTGTGTATTTCATCTTCTATCTCACTTTTACTTTATTACTAGCCCAACTTCCCTTTCCATCTTTAATATGCATTTTTAAATAGTTCCATAGTATGACTTTACTAACCTGACTATTGATAAAAAATTCTCAAATTGTTTCTTAAAGTACTCTTAAATTCTGCTTATCAAGCCTAGTGGTAGAAAAAGTACGCACTGCCATCACATCAGAGTCAAAAGTCTCTTCATCAAGCTATTCCGTTGTATTCCTGGGCGATCTGGATAAGGTACCAGCCAGATAGAGTAGTTTGCCTTTCATGCACACCATTTTGAAGTTGTACTTTTAGAATTTGAGCATCGTTCTTTGTAGTCTTGCTGGAGCTGAATGCATAGACCTCTTTAAAATAGTAACTAGAGGTTGGTGATCAGTTTCAATCTGAATAGCTCGACAATACATATAATCATGAAACTTGGAAAATGCAAATACTACTGCCAAAAGTTCTTTCTCAATTTGAGCATACTGCATCTCAGTTTGGGTAAGTGTTCTAGATGCATAGACTACTGGTCTGCCTACTGAAGTGCACCTAGACCAAATTTTGAAGCATCACAGGAAAGAGTAACTGGTTTGTTCACATTATAATATCTTAATGTAGGTGGGGTGGCAATTTTTTGCTTGACCTCTTCAAATACATTCTGGTGCTGTTCTCACCATGACCATGCAACATTTTTGCATGTTAGCTCTCTTAAAGGTGCTGTCAACTCACTGAAGTCTGGTATAAACTTGACTAAATAGTTGACCATGCCTAAGAAATATAGTAGAGCTTGCACATTGCCTGGTGCTGACATCTCAATAATGGCTGCTTGCTTGTTTGGGTCTAGTCTCAAGCCAGTACTGGTAAACAAATGACCTACATATGTAACTTCTGGAAGTCTGAATTTACATTTCAGAGGATTGAGTGTCAAGTTCACTTCACATGCTCTGTCTAGAACTTTCTTTAGGTTTCTGTCATGCTCTGCTTCACCACTGCTTCCAATGAATAAATCATCGACTATTATGGCACAAGGATAACCTGAAAAAATTTGCTCCATTGCACACTGAAAGACTTCACTTGCAGAATATATTCCAAATGACATCCTTAGAAATCTGTATCTGCCAAATGGAGTACTAAAAGTGGTTAGTAATGAGGATTTGCAATCAAGCATCACTTGCCAAAATGAACTCTTTGCATCCAACACTGAAAAAACAGTGGCATTTGGTATTAGGGCTGCAACCTCTTCAACTGTGTGCACGGATGGTCTTTTCAATGCTTTGTTCAAATCTCTTTGGTAAATGCATATTCTGATTTCATCTCAGCCTTTTTTTTGTGAGCTGCTACTATAGACGACATCAATTCAGTTGGTTCTGTAACTGGACAAATTACACCTTGCTGTACCATTTTGTCCAAGTGAGCCTTAATTTTATCCTGCATAGCTATCGGAACTCTTCTTTCTGGTCTGACTACTGGAGTGACCTCCAGGTCTAACTTCATAGACTACACTACTGGAAGTTTGCCCAACCTGTCATCGAAAACATCAGCAAACTCTGAGAAAATGACTTCAGAAAAATTAGAACATGGAGATGCACTTATGTGATGAACTTCTTTGGTAAAAGAAAGCAGATTCGTTCTCAAACCATCTTTGAGACCCAATAAGACTGTACTGGTCTTTGGACTACATAGAATAACAAGTTGCAACAGTTCTTGGCCAAATAACATGAAAGCGTCACTGAGCCTTCGGTTTGAATCTCTTC
This sequence comes from Protopterus annectens, assembly GCF_019279795.1. Lineage (NCBI taxonomy): Eukaryota > Metazoa > Chordata > Ceratodontiformes > Protopteridae > Protopterus > Protopterus annectens. The sequence continues at coordinate 149,646,432 of NC_056748.1, read as the reverse complement.
ACCTCCATAAGCAACAAGTTTCGCACTACTGGCCACATTGAGTTGCTCATTAGTCCTCACTCTAGCAATGTGTCTGCTGATATAACATTACACTATGAACCTGTGTCTACTTTAAGCTCTGTGGATTTACCATTGATCCGGACAGTACAGAATACTTTGCTCTTTGCCAATAAATTCACTGCATCAACTCTTTCACCAATTACTGATACACCATCCACATAGAAAGCTGATTGCTGCATCTTTACTTGATCGACCTACTTTTTTGTGTGACCTTTATTTACAATTGTGTAAGGTTTACTTGATTTGCAAACTTTTTGGAAGTGGTTCCATTTGTTACACTTGTAACATTGTTGACCAAATGCCAAACATTTCTCTCTTTTAGATTAATGATTGGCACCACAATCATGATGGTTAACAATAAAGCTGGACTTGGGTTTTGCTGATTCATGCCTGTACTGCAGAGGAACATGCTCCTTTAACTGAACTGGTCTTAGAATTTACTGGAAAACTGTGCAGTCTTCTTGATGAGCCAGCAGGGGTTGTGGCTGCTATGTGCTTAGTAGGCCTATTTCTGTTTGCCACATGCTACATGCTGTCTACATTTGCTCTGGAGCCTGCTGAAACCATTCCCCAGTCACTTGTCAGTATACTTGTGTGTTTTTCTGACACTTCATGGATTTGGCAAATCTCTGTGACTTTACCCAATGTTAAATCACTATCACACAGCAAGATATTTCTCACAGCAGCACTATCAATACCACACATGAGCCTGTCCTTTATTAATTCATCTCTCAAGTCACCAAACCAAAACATTTTATCTTTATTTCTCAGATCAGTTATATAAGCTGCAAAAGATTCACCTGGTCTCCAATCTCTTGTGTAAAGCAAATGCCTTTCCAGTGTAATATTTGTCTGGGGTTACACATTTCTCTGAACTTGCACTTCAAACACTTGGGGTCTTCCCTTGACTCAGCCTGTACAACAATACAATGGTTCTCACCTCCTCCTTCATATACTGCTGGTGCATACTCAAAGGAATACTCTTGCTCAAATATTCTCCAATTATCTGCAATGTTCTGACCAAATACAGGAGTTAAGAGCTTTCAAAATCCATCTGCCATATTAACACATACTAGTGAAGGGTTTTGCACTAAGCACGTACACATACACATATACATATGCCAGAAATGCATGCCAGTACTTATAACTTTGCTCAATAGCAGAACAAGCCTCTGTGTAACTGAACTTTACGAAATAAGTCTCACTTGGGTACTGTAATACTCTTAAAATTACTGTATTGCATGAAACCACCTCTTAGCAGTACAAGAAACATGTCAAATAACTGCAAGGTGCAAGCCTCTGTGTAACTGGACTTTGCAAAATAAGTTTCTTAGGGTGCTGTAATGCTTTTCAAATTATTGTATTGTCAAAGTAATTTATCATCATTTTAAGAAACACTTCAAACAACTGTACAATGCAAATGAACTGGGCAGGAGAAGCTCAGAGTCAATAACATTTTGAAGTAGTGGCACTTTGTAAATAAACAGTACACAACACAATGAAATTTCCCCAAAATTGTGGTATATTTCTAGGAAAATATCTACAGTGCAAGGAACACTTTGTAATGGTGGCACTTTGCAAACAGATACACCCAGCACAAGAACTTTTCGAAATGGCTATACTTTGACTGCACTTCACAAAATAGTTGCACTTTGCACACAAATGACTCTTTGAAATACATGTACAGTAATAAGCACACACTGTTAGAACTTTTACAGACTTTGAGATACTTCAAATAACTTTCGTCATGCCTTTGATACACTATGAAGCCGTAGTTATGCCAAAATACACTTTGCCAAAAAATATGCAGTTGTCTTGCTTAATTTACATTTAATGTGCCTGTTTTTGCCCTTATTATATTAGTTTTGCCTGCTTAATCCCTTTTCATGCCCGTTGTACTTTTCTTGTGCTCATTGTACTCTAAACATGCCCATTTTGTCTTAAACATGCCCACTTTACTTTTCTGTTAATCATTAGTTAATAAGCCTTTTATGCTTCCCACTTGTTCACTAATGCATTTTGTGCCCATGTAATGCCCTGTTTTGTCCTTTTTATGAAATAAGTAGTTTGTGCATATTCTAATTACCTTTGCTTCTTTTCTGGCTCTTTTTCATCCTCATTTCTTTTAGTTTACCTTCACGGTCATCTCTGCACTTTATGGTTCCGAATCTTATTCTCCTTGATCCCGGTTCTGACACCATGTCACTCTCCTACTTTGGACACAATAGAAGAGTCTTTGTGGGATCAGTTCAAGCAGCTTTATAAAGGACAAGGAATAGTTTTAAAATAATTCACTTTATTAAGTAAATCTATAGAGGTATAAACCCTATCAATTCTAGTTGGTGTCCCATGTGCATAAGAATAATAAGTGAAGAACAATGACTTATCTTCTGTTTTCATTAATTTTGCTCTCCTACTTTGGACACAGTAGAACAGTCTTCATGGCTTCTGTTCAAGCAGCTTTATTCTGTACAAACACATCACGACAGAAGTTTATTGACTTTAACTTAAGTAACATATTCACAAACTAACTGCTGTAATCATACATGCTTACTCTCTGGCTGGACTCTCAAAATGCCACTAGGAATGACATGTGCATAATATTTATACATGCACACACAGTTTTTGACGTGCTTCTTAAAGATACAGCACATAGCTCATGCTCTCTGATCTACAACTAATAAATCAACTAAATTATTATTGTTAATCTGTCTGTTTAGCAGTTTAGCTGATTGCCAGCATTTTAGCTTTCTTGTGATCACTTATATCTTCTATAGTAGATATGCCGTTAAAATCACCTGCTAAAATTAAACTCCCCTTCCAACAACTTTGTAGTAAGTTTAAGTATCTTTAGCCACTTTTGCACCTGTTCCAGGGATCCAGTAAACATTAGCTTGTATATAGTGTTTGCCATTATATTTAATTAGTACAAATGTATACATCTCCCTTTGGATCATTAATGGATTCCGTGACCTTAGGCATTACAGTAGATTTTCTCCAAAGTATAGCAGTTCCTTTTTACTCTTTTTGTTAAAAAATGCAGATGATAACATTTTGTAACCTAAGTTATTTAAATATTGTACATTTTATCTATGAAGCAAGTCTCTTACAATAATATATCTCCTCTATTTAATTTTAGATATCTCATTAAAGATATTTAATCTGTTTACATTACTAGATAATAGATTAAAACTATACTGTGTATTTAAAAATATTTATTTTAAAGATAATATATGACAACATATTAATTTAATTATATATCTAAGACTCTAATGCATTTCTCCAACATTATCTTAACAATCCAAATTTTTTTCAATAATTTTTCTTTTTCTTTTACAATTATATATGACACAAACATTTCAATCTTTACAACATGACAACAGGATAATGTTATACATTAATGTTAAAATCATAAAGTGTAGGTCATACAACACATTTATTTACACTATTTACACAGATTATTTTACCGTTGGTTCAGTTGTTATACAAAACAACACATACATTCTTCATACCCAAACTATGATTAATTTGTATAATCCTGTATGAGTTTCTAGGTTCCATTAGAGTGTATTCTTAAACAATCCACATTTTTTAATTCTTCCTCTCTACAAACTAAACTACTAAAACTTGTAAATAACAACAAAGTCATGTCTACAACTACAGCTGTATGTATTGATAAACCAAACTTCCTAGTTTGCCTACTGAATAGACAAACTACTATACTATCTCTCTACCTACCAATAGCAAAACGTTTATTAAAAAAACTAGCCAGAAGCTACTGTGACTTACAAATAATTAATATATTATATATGCAAGTCAAAATAATAAGTGACTATTAATTTAGTTATACATTTTGCAATTTAAAACTACCCCATTACTAAATAAAAGTTTAATAATCATCTATTAATCACAAATATTAAATAATCCAACAAATAGAGTACTATATAGCTATTTATGTAACAGTAGTATAAATTATCCATTAAATATTCTTAAATTATTCACTCATTCAACATTATTATAACTAAATATTTAAATAAGAACAGAGTGGGACTTGAAGAGATAAAGACATTTGTAAGCTTACAGGTGACAGGTAATTTTATCATACTAAACTATTATACAAAATGAAAAATCAGTGCACAAACATATTTATCATGCTAAAAGATATATACATATTTTATAGATCTAACAAAAGCTCTGAATTAATTTTTTTAAAGTACAAGTGTTTATATCTCAAAATTGTGTAACACTCTTAACATGACAAATATCAAAATAATTACAAACCCTTTAGCTTATTAAACTATTTCATAAAAATATGTACATTACTGAGGTCAAAGAGAATATACTGATATTACTATGGAGTGAAAACATTACAGTCTATATTGTATTCAAAAGTTACAATGTGCTTAATTCAAATCCCATTCTCCCTTCCCAGGCTCAAACATATTGAAAAATCTACTTTACTTTCTATTAAAATAGATGTGAAAATTCAGCAATATAACACTCAAATTTCAGCTCTGCCGTATGAAATATGTTATTTCAGGTAGTCTTGGTGAATCTAATGACATACACTATGCAAAAAGTTTTGAAGTTCACATGATCAAGCTTCAAATTTCAGCTTTCAGATTATTTTCAAATATTTTATATGAGATCTTGTACATTCACATTTTTTATATATACAGGTATATGTAATACATATTGTTTTATAAGCAGTTTACTATTTAAACATATTTTTCTGCCTTACTTTCCTACTAATATTCTAACTTATAACTTGTATTTATAAAATCTCACATCATCAGCTTTCTATTAGAGATTACAGAATGTATATATATTTCTTAACTTACTGATACTGTTTTTTTATTAATCTTACATATTAGATATTTCATTCCTTGTTCATCTGTATATTATTCATAAAATGTTTACTCTTCTTATTAATTCCAGTATTACAAGCAATCTTGACTATACATAAAATAATCCTTGCTTGTTTAATTTGAATGCGCAGTTTTTACTACTAACTACTATTCTGATCTAAGCTTCACATTCTGACATTAGAGTTTGAATACAGCATGTGAAAATGACAACTCACAGCACACAGCAGCTGCTGATATTCTCTGTAAGTTTCTTATTCTTTGTAATTCTTTTAAACTGTTCTAATCAATGACAAACATCTAAGTTTACTTTTGTTCATTGATATGTACAGTTAAAGTTAATAACACTACAACATAAGCAATTAATATTCAGCAAAATGTAAGCAAATTAAATGTCAGCAAAAACTCAACATATAACATTACTATAGCTTTTGTTTTACCAATTCTTAACTTCTGAGAAAAGAAGAAGAAATATGTTATTTTGAGTAGATTTCTCACAAATACATTTGAAAAAAGAAAGTTTATTGCTGTTTTCATAAACATCAGTGATGAACTTTGACAGAGATTTTCTTTAGAACAGCTCAAGGTGGGAAGCAAGGCAAGCAAGGATCCTGCATTCTCACACAAATGGAACATTATTTTATTCTCAAGCTTTTTAAGTGGTAAAGGTTTCATAAATGACATATGAAAGGAATGTGTTACACACAAACAATGAAAACAAAATCACCAGCACTTTAACACTTCTAATTAGCATATTGATTAGATCTGACATTCTGTTAACCCAGATATGTACATATTAAGCAAAGTTAAACAAATAAAATAAAATTCTTAACGTATATTGTCTTAAAGTTACCATTGCTACTGCTTGTAATTTAATGACATTCTCTTACATTAAGTATTTGTTTTACATTTAGAAATACACTTATAAGTTTAATTAAATTAAATATATTAAATGTTTCACTTTAAGTATAGCAAAACAGTAAAACTAACCATTGATATTCTTCATTATGAAATATGTTTTAGTTTAAAATATAAACTCATACTTATATATGTTTTGAAGCTTAAAGTCTAGTACAGATATTTTACATAAGGGCAAATCTATTGTTTCAAGAAAATATAAGTCCTGCAGTCAAAGAAAAAAAAGTTATTTGTTTTAAGTTTTTTAAATTTAGAAGCAGTTTTCCAGGAATTCAACTCATTCTGTCATTTGAGGGATATACTGTTCCAATCCATTTTTTCAGTATTATTAAGGATATTATTTTATTAACAAAAATGGATGCCTCTTTCAGCATGTCAAATATTTTGGTTTCTTCAGAAAGAAATAATTTGATCTCTGCAGGAAACACCAAAGTGGCTTTAGTATTGCTCTTTTTAAGTTCCAGGATTTTATTTTACTCATTACTTTACTGAAATAATCAAATCTGGCTACATATTCACCTGTTTAAATAGGTGGGCTGGAACATGCTGTTTTAAATATTTGATCTTTTTCTAAACTAAACAAATTTAGCTATAATTAAACATATGAGTGAGTTTTTCTTCTTTAAAAGTACTCCTGGGGATCTATGTGCCCTTTCAATTCCAAAATATAAAGTTTCAAGTAGATTTCATGTTTTATATAGCCAGGTTGTTAAGAAGTGTATTATATTGTCTACCTCATACTTTTCAGGTATACCATAAATTCTAATGTTATTTCATCTCAGTCTAGTCTCTAAATCATCAACTTTATCTATGACCCAGTACTTTTGTTTTAAAACAAATTCAGTCTGAAATACACTTTCAGTTATTCTATCTTCATAATCATTTAAAGCTTCTTCCATACTGCTGATTTGTGCACTTTGCTATTTCATAAGAATTTTTAAAGTTCCATCTTCTTTCTGGTCTCTTCTTTGAAACTCTCTATTTTGGTATCTAGTTTGTTTTTTTTAAGTAATACATCCTGTATACTAGACACCATTGACCGGATGTCTTTTTTAACACAAGAATTGGGAGTACCATTTCTTGAGTGAGTCATGTTGAAGTCTCTTCTCTCTTAACCAAGCAGTTGAAATTCTGACATGAAAATTACAGCTTTTGAAGAACTTGAAACTATAAATATTTTCTCTATTATTGAATAAAATTAACTAATGAGTATCTGCAAATTTTAATTTTTTGCTATATTTTCTGTCAGAGAACTTTCACCAGTTGTTGCTCACAATTAGCCATCTTGGCCACAGACCTTCCTTGTGGTATTTAATATGTAGTTTGACAGGTGTTTTCTGAGTGTTCTGTATGTTGCATAAGTACTCAAGTAAATAGTTCTCATGGAGTTTTGTATGTAGTGCCTCTATGCATTTCCTGATTGTTCGGAATGTTGCATAAATAGTACTGTAAATAGCTATCATCAAGCTTATTACATAGGGCAGCCAGGTATTTCTTGAGGACTATGTATATTGTATATATACTACTATAAATAGTTCTCAATGAGATTTGTATGTAGTGCTTTTCAGTATTTCCAGAGTATTCTGTATTTTGTATAAGCACTACTATAAAAAGTTCACGCTGAGTTTTGTATGCTGTAACCTAGGTGTTTCCTGAGTATTCTTGTATATGTACTATGGTAAATAGTTCTCATGGAGCTTTGTACGTAGTGCTGCTAAGCATTGCCTTGGAATTCTGTATTTTGTTTATGCACTGCTTTTATTATTTTTTTGTTGTGCTTTTATCCTCGGGTCTCCACTGAAAAGTGGTTTGTTTGCCCGGTCAGACATTCCCAAAGAACAAATGAAAATAAATAAACAAACCTATGAGATCATTTTTATTTGGTCTGCTGTTAACTGTGTTTCTTTCCTTAAAACCATATTAGCTCTTGCAGAGTGGAATTGTGCAGTTGTAGTCCCTATTTAGAAAGAAACAATATCACAATAAGCTCAAGAATGAGTTTTAAGGTGGGTCAGACCCTGCACTCTTTTCAAAACACTTTCTGAAAGTTGTAGATCCTTTTCAGACTTGCTATTACAGACATCATTTTCTGTTGCTATCTACAGTCAGTTAGTTCATTAGGACTAATATGTAGAAAGTAATTTCAGTGCAGTCCTCAGAAGATTGATAATGACACACAAGAGTGAGTACAGAAGTCAGGTCAAATATCCAGCATTCCAGAAGAATATACGAACATTGCTATGATATAAAAGCTAAGGATGAGAAAAATAGTGTATATAAGCATTTGAAAGATAGCCCCAATGCAAAATATATGTTTTTTGTGATATAAGTAGTTCCTTTTGATTTTAAGGGGGGGTTCTTGGGAGAACAAAATTGATTATTGTGATTTGTACTGGCAATTAATCATGGAAGCTAACAGAAGCCCAGGATTTAATTAGAATTTAAGTATAAGTTCAGTGTTAAAATGAGAGTGGCTAGATTGTGAATTAATTGGTATAGGATAAGATTTCTGTACTTTATTTTTTTCTATTTATGTCCAACTGCATTTTTGTGCTTTGGCCACTAAATGGCAGTAAAGAGAGACTAATATTTCACTGTTTTAAATGCAGGAAACTTTAAAGTTTTTAGGTGCATAGGTTCATTGGTTCATAAGATGATACTAGGCTATTGGCCCGGAAGCCCTTATAAGCCTAGCCAAGAATTTTGCCCATATTCCCCTCAAAGTCAGCAGCACCTGTTTCCCCTGTCCAGCAGGGACACAGGTGGGATCCCAGGGGTGTATTTTCTGTTACCCATCCAGTCATCTAGGTTCCTCTTAAAGAGGGGTAGAGAGGTACTCTGCTTGACATGGAGAGGGAGTTTATTCCACAGATGGGGGAGTCTTTGGGACACAAATCTATCCCACTAAGAAGTTCTATTAATGTAACAGACCAAATTAAGGCCTTGCATGTGGGTTGCGTGAGTGAAGTTTGACTTATGGATATGCAGCAACTCCATCAAGGTTGGGTCTGAAATGGCCTTGTATGCCAGACATGGGTCACCTCTGAGCAGTCTGTATGAGACTGAGTAGAGCGACAGGGCTTTTAGCCCATCTGTATAGGATAGGTGTTTGAGACCCTGGATTTTCCTGCTTAGGAATTTCTGTGGTCTCTCCAGCTGCTGCATATGCTTGTCAAGGTGGTACATGCCGAAGGGGACATTGACCCTGATAAGGGAGGAGTACAGGGATGTTCTGATCTCCTTGTTCCTGGATGAAATATCCTTATTTATGAGTTGGGCCATGTAGAAAGCCTTCAGTACAACGGAGGCAATGTGGTGGTCAAAAGTCAGGTTGCTATCAATCTGGGTGCCCAAGTCTCTTAATTACTTACATAACATTTTTTATATGTATCAATTTTTGACATTTATAAATTCACAACTTTTTCATTTCATATACAAGATGCAGCATTTGTTTATTTATAGCATCTTTTACACAGAAGAAGTACTGTGATTATTTTTTTAATCTGTAACTTATTTTAATGAGTGTTTGATTATTATGGGATGGTGCATAATTGATAGGTGGAGTTTTTTGATATATAAAGGCAACAATTTTATGTGGAATTTTATCTGAAGAAGTCTTGAAGCGAAAACGTAGTGATTTAGTTAAAGCATTCAGTTTTTTGCTGGACTTTTAATAAATAGCTTAGTTTGCACTAGACACACTCCTTCACAATTGATTTTGTATTTTACTGGTTTCCCTTTTGGGATTGCACTCATTTTTTTTTTGGTCCATGGAAGATAGTAGAAGCAGTTTGTCTCAGGGTGGTATGGAGTCATTCAAGGAATCTAACACTGGTGGTGAGCTGAGAAAAGTGGTGGGCCAGCTTTCACAGTTAATAGAACTGCTCACTCCTGCATTTGGAATTTAAGCTTCAGCTTTGAATGGTGGCTCCCTCCCTGGGAACCAAGAACAGTTGAGACCAATCAGGAGAGAGAGGCGGGAAAGTGAGAGGGAAGCAGTTGATTCTCAAGATGGTGGACGAGCAGCAGAGAATGAAGGAAATGCATTTTTTTTTCAGGATTGCAGCCTTTTTCTAACCTTTCTGAACATAAGCCTGGAAGGAATGGAGTCCATGGAGAAACAAATGGTGGCTTTTTGAGAAGGACTTTTCAAAAAGGTGACTGTAGTTACAGCAATTTTCATTGATCTAGTAATAATTTTCATTAGGTTAACATCTCACCAGTATTTGACTGGTTAAACCCCAAATCTGATGTTGTTAATCTTCTTTCCATTCATCACTGATGGGTTCGGTTCCAAGCCCCTCAGAACCGTGCCGGCCTAATACCAAGCTCATGTACACCAAAAACTCTTGAGCTAAGCTGCTACCCACAATGCCATTCTCCCTGTTACCTCAAATCTCGTTTGCCGCATAGCCATATAGCAGCATTTCACCGAGCTCTCAAGCTAAGTGGTATTTTTCTTGATATTTTCTTGATATTTGGATATTTATATATATCTTATTTAGTCACTCTCTAAATCTATCTCCTTTCTACTTCACGTGTTTACAGTTATTTGTAACTTTCCTAATTATTAGGTAATTCTTTTTACCATCACTGGTACACCCTCTCCTTACCCTTGTGGTATCTCTTGATACCGTTGTTGGTATCTTCTTTCCTTTCTAGGTGTTTTCCTTGTTTGATATTCTAGTTAACTTGTGATTAGTGTGTTTGTGGAAATGCCTGATAAAAAAGGGTCTTTGGGGTTTAAGCATTGCACCTCTTGCAATGGTAAACTCCCAAACAGCAACTCTCACGATGACTGTGCTTATTGCCTGGGGGTTTCTCATCTCTCTGTTCAACCCCCTGTCAAATCTGTCAAAGTTTCAGTCAGCAGACACTGAATGAACGTAAGAACAAATTGATTTTGGAAGGCCTTCTTGCTTCTCCTTTCTCAGAGGCCCTTTCTGTGTTGGAGGTCTCAACCCCTCCAATAAAGGACAAGAAACGTCCCCACTCTGATCCCTCTTCACTGGCTGGTGATAGGGGTAAGACACCTAAACATAAGGCCCACAAAACTTCCTCAGAGCATAGACTTGCTACTTCTGCTCCGACTACTGCTGTTCCGAGCTCTACTCTGAATACTATTATGACTTAAACCATAGATATTACCAGATTTTCAATGTTGGCACCACCTTCGGCAATGACTCCTCCAGCTATGGCACTGACCTTGCCTTCCACTACAACTATGGCACCGACCTTGCCTTTGACTACAGCTATGGCACCGACCGTGGCTAGAAATATTTAAAGCTATTATTAAAGAGAATGAAAGAAACATCAATTTTTTTATATAAGAAAATACAAGAGGTTAACACTTGGATTGTGAATGATTTGCTTTTTACTGTTGATAAAGAAAGAAAAAGTATTATGATATTATGGCTAGTATAGATGAAAAGTGCTCAAACATGATAAAATAAGAAATTAGAAAGGGACAATATAGAATATGGAGAAAGGACAGCATACCCCAAACCAAAAAAGGCACTTTCTTTTGAAGAGAGATGGACTAGGAAAGAACCAATGTTAGGGAGACAAGTGATTAATAGGGAAGGGGGACTCTGAACAGAATAAGTCTAGAATGATAGGTTAATGCATTTGGATGACTATTTAGAATATCCCCCCTGAGGAGGTCTGAATGGATCCATAACTGTCCTTCCCCCATTATTACTATTGGCCCAACAGGGGGAGGGGGAGAGAGAGAGGGGGAGAAATTAATAACATGTGACCAACAAATAATTAAAGAAGGGGTTAAATGTGTGAAAGACAGCTACAGTATTTATAATTATAGTTCAGAGGTAGTCACTGATGTTTATTTTACATTGTTTTCTAAGGGGTTTACCTTTGTGCCTATTAGGAAGGGTGACATCAGTAAAGTATTGATAGATTTAAAGCTATTTTAGAGAAAGATGGATTTTGAAATATTGTTTGCTGGGAACAACACCCTGAAACAGAGGGTGGTGAGTTATATAAGGAAAGCACCTATAACCCCCCTTTACATCCGCAATTAAAGAATATGGAAATGGTTTTGAAGAGTCACCAAAGGAAAGGGCTTACTGAAAATAAGTTTAAGTCTAATTTGACTGTGGAAGAGGAAAATTTACTAAGATATATTCAAGGAAACAGGAACCTTAGGGTGATGAAGCCGGACAATGGGAGTGGGACGGTGCTTATGGATAGTATTATTTATACTGGTAAAATGATGGAAATTCTTAGTGACACTCATAAGTACACTATAGTATCCAAGAATGAAATTAATTTAGCCTATCATAAGACTGATTTTGTTCTTAGAGAGTTACACCATGATGGATTGTTAAATAAAAAAAAATATGACTACTTACATAATGTGACCCTATTATTCAAACCTTGTTTGGTATTCCAATGGTATGCAAGGATTTGGAGAATCCCCCCTTAGGCAATACTTGTGGCAAATGGGTCCAAGATACACCTCCTTGCAAAATATTTGGATTTTAAGATAAAAAAAATTGTGGGGTGGAAATGAAAATATTTTAAAGGACTCATGGGACCTATTAAAGAGCCTTAAAAGTGAGGTTTATAGAAATGAGATTATTTTTGTAACCGTAGATGTGGTGGATTTATTCACCAGTATACCCCATAATTAAGGTATAGTTTGATTCAAAGAAGAGTTAAGGGAAAGGAAATGTATATCAGAGAATGACATTCAGGTTTGTGTAGACCTTATGAATTCAGTGTTAAAAAATAACTTTCTGCATTTTAAAGGTGACTTTTCCAACAGAGGTCTGGAGTAGCTATGGGGGCTAGTTGTGCCCCCTCTTTTGCAAACCTAAGACTTTATGTATGAAAAATAAATATATTTATAACTCAAATTATACTGGATGTTGGACTTTATACAAGAGGTTCCCGGATGACATTTGCATTTTGTGGGTAGATTCCAAAGAAAAGTTAATGGAATTTATTATAGATATTAATAGAACTACTCACTTTCTAAGATTCACCCACAAAATAAATGAAGAAGTTATGAACAATAGTGTCTGTTACTAAAGTTGTTAAGGACAATACGTTTAAATCTAAGATTCAGAGGAAGAATACTTTCTCAATCTCTTACTTGTATTATACAAGTGACCATCATTTTAAGCAAAAGAAGGAACATAGTAAAAGGACAATATGTCCGTAGAAGTAGAATATCGGATGATGATGATTTTGTCCAGGAAATAGACATTAGAACACTATGCTTCTTGAAAGGAAATACTCAGAGAAACTAATAGATCAGGGACAGGAAGCAGTTACAGTGGGAAGAAAAGATAAATACCGACCCATACTAGGTTTGGGTGAAGCTGGTAAAAATGTTAGTAAGGGTAGAAATAATGAAGAGAAGGGTGTTAGTATGGATGCTGCCCTTGTCATAGATTATAATGGGGATGCCAATGTAATTACTAAGATCATTAGGGAAGAATGGAAGAAATGTTCTCAGTTTTTTGATGTAGACGTGCTTTTTAAAAATCCCCTCAGTATAACTTATAGGAGGGCCCAGAATATAACAGACCTGGTGGAACGTAAGGTTAAGACTAAGGGTAATAAAAGGATGGGTACGTTTAAGTGTGGTGAGTGTGCCCAGTGTGCCTATATTGTCCACAAAGAAAGTGTTTTCTGACAAGTAGTAACAACGTTATTAGAGGAACTTACTTTTCTAATTGCAATAGTCAGGTTCATAGGTTCATAGATTAGTACTAAGATAACTGCCCTTGCAAGCCATTTTAAGCTTAGCCAATTATCCTTTGTGAGACTCAAACCCTGCACCTTGTGGTTGCAAGGCAAACACCTTAACCATTAGGCCACCCTCCCCTTAGTTTAGTGTATCTGGTTACATGAGAGTGCTGTAATGCATTCTACATTGGTAAAACAAAAAGAACCTTATGGAGAAGACTATATAAACATTACTATGATTTAAAAGCCAAGGATGAGAAAAATAGTTGATATAAGCATTTGAAAGGTTGCTCCAAGGAAAAATATAAGTTTTTTGTGATAGAAGTAGTTCCTTTTGATTTTAAGGGGGTTCTTTGGAGAACAAAATTGAGTGTCGTGAATTCATAGGTTCATAGCTGTGTACTAGGCTATTGGCCCTGGGGCCTTTACAAGCCTAGCCATAGGAATACCCTGGCAAAGTGCAACCTGACCTTAGTTCCTAGTGCATCTGTCGAGTAGAGCCACTGGAGTGATCCCGGGTAAATTTTCTGTTTCCCATCCACTCATCAAGATTTCTCTTGAAGAGGGTCAGCGAGGTGCTCTGCTTGACATGTATGGGAAGTCTGTTCCATAGCGTGGGCAGTCTCTGGGTTATGAACCTGTCCCTCCAGCATGTTCTGTTAATTGTGGTAATGAGGTTGAGGTCTCTGGAGATGTGGTGCGGACATATTGGGATTTCTTTAGATGTAGCATTTCTAACAGAGCTGGGTCAGACATGGCTTTGTAAGTCAAGCAGAGATCACCTCTAAGTAGGTGATATGAGACAGAGAATAGTTGGAGTTTTTTTGAGTTTGTCCATATAAGAAAAGTGTTTAAGGCCTAGTATCCTCGTTGTGAGATACTTTTGCGGCCTCTCCGGTTGTTGCAGGTGTCTAGTGAGGTACATGCCAAATGGGGCATTATACTCAATGACTGGCCTAATGAGGGAAGAGTAGAGGAAGACAATGACCTCTTTCTTTCTGGATGCAAAACCCTTAGTAAAGAGATGTGTCACACAGAAGGACTTTCTGACCATAGTGGCAATGTGGTGATCAAAAGAGAGGCTGCTGTCACCCTGTGTTCCCAGATCTCTTATAACGCCTTCTGTGTTCATGAACTACCATCAATGTGGTAATTCATGGGAACTGGGTTTTTCCCAAAGGGGATGATGATACATTTTTTGGCATTGAACTTAAGGCCATGGTTCTGACACCAGTTGTTGGTTACAGTGAGGCCATTCTGTAGGATGTCAACATCATTTGGGGAGTTAATAATAGCTCCCAACTTGAAATTGTCTGCGAACTTTGTCAGCCAGAGTCCCTTCGTGTTGGCCTGGACTTCAGACTAGATACCAAACAGGAGAGGACCCAGGACCAAACCCTGTGGGACTCTACTCGTGACTAATCGTTAGTCTGACTTGGAGTCAGCTACTTTCACACTGTGGGTTCTATCTGTGAGCCAGTTTGCAACCCACCTAGTGATATAGGGGTTGATGCTATGCTTAGTGAGTTTTTCTATGATTCCTGAATGGGGAACGGTATCAAAAACCTTGGCCAGATCAAGGTGGGTTGTACTGTGTGAGCCACGTTGCCTTCATCCACAGCTCTGGTGACTGACTGAAAGAAGTCGACCAAGTCGAGTAGGCATGATCTACCCTTCACAATGGCAGTTAATCCTGGAACCTAACAGAAGCCCAGGATTTAATGAGAATTTAAATATAAGTTCAGTGCTAAAAATGGGAGCGGCTAGATTGTGAATTATTTGGTATAGGATAAGATTTCTGTACTTTATTTTTTCTATTTATGTCCACCTGCATT